>NW_020218564.1:0-43150 GCF_003070985.1 Temnothorax curvispinosus | reverse complement strand
ATACTATTGAAACTATAACAAGTCCCGATACGAAGGTATTTTCGCCTAAGCTCAAATTTGGAATTCGGTTTATATTGATTCGTGTGATTACATCGTGTATTTACATTTCTGGAATTCTTGTATACGTTCCGCACAATAGAAGAAATTGCCTGGGCGTTGTCTTAGCCTAGCGCTATCGCTCCGATATGGCGATCAACGACAAACGAATATAATGTATTTATAATCGCGTCTCGTTTCATCACCTTTAGCATCGATACTTCTCGCGGTGGTCACTCTTTCTTCTTTCATTTCTTGTTTCTGGTCCCTCGCCTCGATCAGGAGTTGCTGACTAATCGCACTCAGTTAAAGCAGACACGTGGCGACGTTACACGTGCAGAATCCGAGCCCTTGAAACGCGACACGATACATCATTATTCTACTTAAGTACTTAATTTTAAATATGATTTAAGTAGTATAAATTATCTAAATTTAGATCAAGTCTGTGATATTATTCGATATTAGTCAGCGAATCCACGTGCTTGAAGCGAACTGAAAATTACCCTTTTGCTTCCTATTTCCCTTTCATTCCTTTCTGAGGATTTTGGACTTTCACTAAAGTCTTCAAATATCGCCCATTGCGTGTAAATTGAGCCTGGCGAACCAAGTATACGTGAAATATTATTACTCGCGCGAATATCCCCGTGATAAATGTTCATCCTTGTGCAATAAATAACCGATCTGTAAGTCACATACACGCACACGTACTTACGCCTTTAAGCATGCTGCGATTGATGACGATCGCCAAGAACAAGTTGATACAAAATGGCTTTCTGACGAGCGCGCTATTAAACTCTGTCGCCGGTAACAGCGGCGATAATTTTACTCCATAATTGCGAGTGGACAGCGTGAATATTTACCGCGAGACGCTGCTTGGTGTCAAACACCAATGTCATTGCTTGAAACGATTATACGAAACTTGAGTTTCCTGTTAAATCAGTACAATGACCTCTCATTGATTTTTCAAAATCGTCACGCTCGCGATTAGGAAGATATTCCCAAAACGATCTTAAAATCAAATTTGTAACCAAGAAGATATCTCCAATAATCTCGAATCTTATAATAAAATCTATTTATTTCGAGTGTATTAAAATGAATGGAATACGATAGAATCGCACGACAGAATCCAGAAAATGGAAATCTTTCGCTTTCTTTAGATTAGTCAAAAAGATGCTCACAGACGAGAATACTAGTCTAAAAAAACGAAGGAGACACTTTTCCCATTTGACGGTTCACGCGTTGCCGCGGATCCGCGCTACGCCACTGGCGCGAAAATCCGCGCGAGGCACGCGCGATCCGGCATAAGTCACAATTAACGAAGGCGTTAAGTCGGGCCCCTATTAATAAGCGTCGTCGAAGCGCGCCTATAAATAGTCCCGGGAACACGAGGCGACAACAGCATCACCGTCAGCGGGACGCGACGCGATGCGGCACAGGTCGCCAACGCGTGCATCGGCAGCTCGTGCCGCTAAATGCGCCTATTTTCGCCTCGATGACACATCGTCGCCGATCGGACACGATCTAAATAAGAGTTCTCTCGTACCAAGAGGTCTCTCCCTCGAGTCACCCCCGACATCTCGCGTGTCTTCATGTAGCGCGGACGGTATGCAGAGTGCCCAGCTGGTCAGCCGAGTGTTTTCGTCTTATGTCTTAAGAATTCCTGAGAATCGGTCAATGTTAAATATGACGGTAGCACAATGGACAGCAAACACATTTTCTATTTATAGATTGATTTGCTAATATGCTTCTCTAGCTATTGTTGCACGCGCAACGATCCTTCGTTCGGTCACGTTCCTTCGCACCTAGACAGTCTTTCTCCAACCTCTAGCTCTCGCAGCATTCACTCGAAGTGTCAACGGAACGCGTGAGTCAGTCATAGTGCCAATTGGGCGAACGCCTCGATAGGTGCCTCGTATGTTGCGCAACGTGAAAAAAATAAGTCTCTTGTCTTTTGGAATATGAACCACAATCGTCTATCTACGCCATATAAATTGTTTTATCTTGAAAATTTTATCAATTTTATTCCCGCTATAATAAAAACGGGTGTTTGAATTCTAAGAATATTCTACCTCGAAATTAAAAATGCGATTTCCAACGTATTCAAACCTCCTTTCCTGCCTTTTGAGCCTTTTGATCGTCGTAATAATTCACGTGGAATCGAGGGGCCTGATCGACGTCCTTCTAAGAGAGGAAGCGACGAACCTCGCGAGGATGACGCGTGGGTGGAGGATGCGAGCCATTTACGCAGCATCCACGATCGTCGCTCGTATCTGCTGGGTGGCGGTCTTTGTCTTTCTCGCGCGCGTAGACTGGGATTCCGCAAAATCTCTTAAATCGACTCGTGGGTGTCGATCCATCGCCGAGGGCCGGCGACAAATGAGGAAACGGCCAACTAGCCGAGTCATTTCCACCATTTACGCGCGGCGCGCCTCGCTTCGCCTCTATCACGGAACGCTCGGTGATCTCTCTAGTCCTCATTCCCGGCAATTATAAATTATTTGTGATTAGCCGGCGCGGCGTGACTGCGCCGGAAGTAGCGGCGCGACACGCTCTCCCTCGGCGACGAGGCGGAGGATGAGCCGGATTTTCTGTGACGGAGACGCGGGGGCCCCCACTTGACCCGGTTGCCCCGAAGTCATTTGACGTTTTGCGCCGGGGTCACTACTTCCGAATCGGGTATGAAAGGTGTTATGGTTACAATATGTAATTTCCGTCGAAATACCGAGGAATTATTTTACGTACGCTTTTATATGATACCAATCTTGTGATCAATTTTTTCGCGTGCAATATGCAAAATGATATATTTAATTAATGATATTACATGTCGATCATTAAAAATATTATATATTATTTAAGCAACTACATTGGTTTGTCGCGTAAAAGTTATTTAAAGAAAAGACCGAAACGCGAGGTGTCAGACCCTGAATTAACGAAGAAGGCGACAATCCCGCCAAGTGTTCCGCCTGTTGAATGTAGCCTAGCGCGATTTAGGGTCGCGCAGGACCGCGATCTTTCCCGTGCCAGTCAAGGCTCGGGGGTTAATGGTACGAGTTTTACCGTCTCTGCTCGTTACGAGAACGATATAAAGGGACACGTAACAGGCGAGGTGAGACCGGCCAGATTCATAATGTTGTTACGCATACGTACAACGAGTTCGTAAGTCGTAGGTCGCCTTGAATATAGAAATGTCCTCTTCTTGCGACACTCGCGAAGAGACTTTAACGAGACATTTAGACCTTGATAAAAAAGAAAATTGATGAAAAAAATTTGATAATATATCGAGGCGTCATTGAGGTTCTTTTTTTATTGATTTCAGAGGCCCTAGGGACCGGAAGTTCCTCTTGGCACAGCGAGGATGGCGGGCCCAACTCGCGTCGCGGTGGCGAGACGCCGTCTTCTTGCGCGACACCGACATCGGCCAGCTTCCCGTCGGAGCCCGAGGTCGACACTGACGTCGGCGTCAATCCCGACGGCAACAACCCCGCTGCCCCGTATCCCTGCCAGTTCTGCGACAGGACGTTTCCGCGGCTCAGCTACCTGAAGAAACACGAACAGGTAAGGATGAGAGCAGCTTCTTCGATCACCAGATATTCCCTAGCTGTAATTGCTCGTTATTGTTGAAGACAAAAACATACGTTTAAATTTAAAGATCCACAGATACAGAAATGAAGAGTCCGTAGAGAAGAATCGAATGTTTAATTTCATTATCACGATAACATAAAGCACAAGATCAATCTTCCATGTCGGTGCATTCTCGTGTAGATGCGCTTTTGACGTTATTAAAAATTGCTGTAACTTCAAGTATCGCGTGCGCATCGATTTGCGACAGTGTAAGACGCAAGGTCAGTCATATGACAAAAAAAAAGATAAAAAATACGAAACCAAAAGGATCGACATTCGTCACGGGCATTAGTATGCGCGCCATGCCGCGCATGTCGCGAATAGAGCTCTCCTCTCTTGTCGCGCCGTGTGAGAAAAGGTCCGAGGTGTGATTCCGCGAGGTCGACGAGTCCCGTACGCAGCAGGTTAACGCGTTTCCGCGCGGCGAGTGTCCTGCCCGAATGAGAGACGCGTGGCGAGTCCTCTCCTTTGGATTTTTCTGTTTTGCATGGCGGTGGCATTAGACCGTTCTTCCGCGTCCGAGGCCGGCCGCCGCGGGTCATCATCGGGTCAGAATCTGTAGCGTTGTGCCCATAACAGGTTGTACCGGTTATCAGGTTATTCGTCCAGGTGGCGGCCGCCCCTTCGGTCTCCTCCTCGCTTCTTCCTTTCGCAACGCGAAAGCCCGCTGCTGAATATATATATATATATATATATATATATCATACGCGAGCTGAATCGCGCGCAGATACAACTCCGATAATCAAGACCCCGAGTACCCGCGTCTAGGCAGATAGCTGTCTATTTATGCTACGCACAATGTTGGCCTTACTCTACCGACAATCGCGGCGAGTAATCTCAATCCTTCGCGAACCTGTCGTATCGCGAAGTTAACGTTGACAGATCCACAAACGTGGAATTTTAAAGATTCACAAGATATCACGGATTCTAAAATTAAACATCCAGAGACGAAAGAAGCAGCTTTGATAAGATTTACTTAGACATTACATGCGTCAATCGATAACACACGATTTATCGATGACACCCTTTGACATCCTGATTACAATCACATGGCCCGAATTCTGGCCAAGTGTTCATCTCTTTAACATCTCTGGTTGTTGTCCGATTATCGAACTGCGCCGAGCACACGGGTCTTCTCGTCGTCATCGGGGAGCCGTCGTCCGGTGTCGGTGGTCCTCTCCGGCCGGCCGAGCGAGAGACCAAAGCGGCGATCGCTTCGCCCATCGTCTAGATTGTCTCTTCAAAGGAGCCGACGGCTCGAAAGTCGACCGACGCGGTCTCGTCGTACGTGCCAAGCTTACTTACCTTGTCGCGACCATTTCGTGGCCGGAGCGGTACGAGAAGCGCTTTAGTTCCGCGAGCGGGAGCACGGCACAAAGAAGGTGACCGTATGGGATCATATCGGCCACCGTGATCTGGGTGGGTGACGCGTCCCGCGGCCGACAGAGAGTCGACTTCTTCTTCTTGCTCCATGAAGCTCGCCTCCTTTTCCACCGACTCCTCTCCTCTCTCTTTTCTCGCGTTCTTGATAAAGTTTCTCGCGCAGAGTATTGAGACGTTAAGCATGAACCGGTTAAATATCTCTCCCAGATTTGGTTGAGACACGTTTTGTTTCGTAATGTCTGTTTTGAATTCTATATAAATTGAGACTAACAGTATTGGAGTGTATTACTAATGCAAGACTCCTGCTTGGCGCGTGGTGTACATATTTAACGTTTCATTATATCATATATAACACAACAAAACATCTTTATAAATTGCACGTCAACATATCCTAGAACTACGTGATTCTGTAACGAGGAAAACCATAATAAAGATCGCAACGTTTAAGCGGTGTACAGAATTTTCATGATTTTGGTCAAAGCTTCAAAGATACGATAATGTTTCGGAAAATTTATTACTTTTATAATTGTAATTGTTAGAAATAAGTAATTTCGTAAAGCGCGCAATTTCCCGATCGATGAAAATGAGTGCGCTGATGTTTTTATAAACAAAATCATATAATCGAAGAGGTGGTGTAATGTAACACGACGATTGTATTGTTTGCAGAGCCACGGCGATCAGATGCCGTATCGATGCAGTTGGTGTAACAGACTATTCAAGCACAAACGCAGCCGAGATCGTCACGTGAAGCTGCACACCGGGGACAGGCGATACCGCTGCTCGAAATGCGAGGCCGCCTTCTCCAGGAGGTAAGCGCGAAATATCCGAAATACTCCGAAATCATCAACTACCAAATTTATCAAACGATAATTTATAGACGTCGTAAACCGCGAAACTCGAACTTCAAACCTTCTTTAAATGTTTCGAATTCTTTCCAACGTGTCAATCTATAAAAGATTCAATTGACACTTATGGATTATGTCATAAAATACACATACGTACACATATACGTAATCAGGTAAAAATCATCAAGGTGTAAAAGAAATAATCGCGCTGGCGCAGCGATAAACGCAACAGATGGCTGAACGAGGCGCTGCCTCGACGGGGTGCTGCCGGTTGTCGGTGCGCGACGCGCGGGGCCCAACGGGGTCCCACTGGCCGATTCGAGGGGACCCCGATCCAACGGGTGACAAATGAGTAATGATCACACGACGACTGCGGTCCCGGGTGGCATTAGTCAAGCTTACTCTCTTACGTGGCTGTTTCTTTCTTCCTTCCCTCCCCGCACCCTTCTCATCGTCTAGCTTGTTTGTTTCCCTCTTTCTCACGCGTAGGATATATTCCCTCTCCCGCACGCACGCACGCACGCACGCTCGGCATTGAATCGTCTTGCGCGCATTGAAATGCTAAGCTGGCCCCGCGCGCGGAGCACCTTTTTCTAACTTGACACATGTGTATGCACGCGTGTGCGCTCGCGTATACGCGAGCCCCCGCGGGGCCCGGGCGAGCGGACAGGTAGGACGCATAGGTGTTACGGGACAACAGGTAGAACATTAGTCAAGAGCCTCGTTGCCGCTCGTCCGCCTTCGCCGGCCGTTAAAGTCGCGCTCGCGACCGTCGAAACTGCGCGAATATCTTCGCAGTTCCGTTCGCCGTCGTCGTTGGTTGCCCTTCGCGAAGAAACGAATTTCAGAAATTTGCGATTGAATTAGCAACGAATTTATACTATCAATTAATTAATTTTAATTAACATCGCCAACTTTTGAGATTTGACTATCCTACCTTTTACATGTTACAAATGATTGCGTTATTAATTAAAATCCAACGTTGTATGAAACGTTATTGCTTCCTGGATACAGACTTTTAATATCTATTTATAGGCTCTTTTCTTTCATGAAGCTCTCTTGAAGTTCTAACAAGTCTTTGCTCCTCATCTGTCAACCGCTATTATAATCGCACCGCCAGATCTTTACGCCACGTCTCTATTCGTCCTCCCACCTTAGCAGTCGGCTTGGGTGACCCAACAAAAGGGTGAAAATCTCCGTGGTTCTCACGCTGAGAATCCAACGCGAGAGATCTGTCAGCCCTTAACCAAGACTTTCGCTCATGACAGATTGCGAACACGCAACAATGTAACGTTTCAGTTGTATCATCTCCCTACCAAGAGTATACCCTGTTGTCAATCCAAGAAAACTAGTAAGACCAAAGTATAGAAATCTATTCAACAGCTCATACAACTTACACAACTTGAGAATCAATATCTAATCAGCAACATAACGGCAAGAAATTATCTGCTTTTGTTACAAATTTTTAAGTTTAAAAATTTCCGAAAACCTCGAAAGAAAATATATGTTTGCGTTAGGATAGTCTTAAATCACGTAGAATGTCTTAACTTGTCAAAGTTAGATCCGGTTTGACCGAAACTAATCAGAGAATCTTACGTATCTTAACGAGCAACACCGTGTCTCTCACGGTGGTGTTTTTATTCTCACGGAATGCGGCAGCGAGATCATTTTATCGGCAGTTTCTCGCAATTCTCATGGTCCATGAACGCTGAAATCACGATCCGACCTCCCGATGGACGAATGCCCTCCGCTTCTTTTGCCGACGTGTTTTTTCAGTTGACACCGTCTGTGTGTCACCTTTTCGCTTCAATCTAATTTCGATAAATGAAGTTAAGACGTGCAATTTTTTTACACAATCGACTTGTCAAGTATCGACGCAGGTATTGCATGCAAATTGCAAATCGTGCATCTAGGCATAAATTAATAAATAATATTCATTTGAAATCAATAAATACGAGTCGAGACTAGATGATTACTTTTTATCGAACAAACGACTTTTCGTACTTGAATCTCTACGGAACAAACGAACGTTTCGAGATTGACGAGAGCACGCACCCACGAATCACCGCGATAGGGTGATTCTTTGGACCGGCGAGGGTGGAGTTTAACGGACCATTTATTTCCATTTCCTTTCAGCATCCCAAACGCGATCTTCTTCTTCTTGTATAATGGCTGCTCGCCATTACGCGCTTGAACTCTACATTCTTGCAAGGATTAGACAGTTAAATCGTCACAAAAGCTTTAACTGCTATTCTATCGCTAAATAGCTCTTTTGGCATTTCACCTACAAGTACTTATTTTCAGATTTATTCTTCTAAAGGTCGCGCTTTGAAGATAAAATATTGTTCTCGTGAATTAAACTTTAAAGACACAAGTCTTTATGGAACTTTATTTTTAAAATATAATTCCGATAGATACTGCAGAGTGTGTGTGTGTGTGTCTATTGGAAACGAACACTTGAAGCGCAGTATTAAATAATTCAATCACTGAGCTTCTTGATATCTTTCCAATCTTGGACAAGCCAAATGTGATTGTTTCAAATGAAAAAATAAAATATGTTTGTCTTAGATCCGCTTTTTGCATTTTCTAAACTGATGTGGATAGACAAAATGTAAAATACGCTGAATCGAAACATTACATTATCTCATACCATCCGCAATAACATTAAAAATATTGTTCACGCTAAGGATATTTTTTAGTATCTTTTATTAAAAAGTATCGCGTGATGTAATAGAAAAATAGTATATTGATAGGCGCTATCATAACTTCCGAGTATTTGGGCTAGACGAAATCAGTTTAATCCATTGTTGTTATTATCGCGAACGAAATTTTTTCGCTTAAGAATACCGCCAAGCATCGCTAACGGATAACTCCACCGTCCGAATGTCATCTCTCATCGTCTTTCGTCGAAGGTGACACGTCGGCGAGACGCCGCGTAATAGCGGCGTCAAAACAGGAATACGCAAGTATTTAATACCGGCTCGACCGGCGCGGACTCGTCGCCGGACCATTCTCTTCGTTAAGCGACCGCGACGCTTTTGAGTCCGTCCTTTTTCGGTTCTCCTTTTTTATCTTTTTTTTCCTCCCATTTTTTTTCGCCTCGCATCGTCATCGGTCGCGCTCGGTCGGCCGCGAAAAGATACGCTCGATAATAGGACAGCCGCGGTTCACCCGGGCGATAATCCTGGTGGCGCATGAATAATTCAGACGCAAAGTGCAGGAGTAAATTCGCCGTCTGTCTTCGTTTCGGCGTGCCGAGACAGCTTCGCTTGACCGTCGCGCCTCGCCTCCTCACTCGGACCTCGGACCTCGTGGACCGATCTCGCCTTAAACGCCCGCGGATTCAGTTTTCCGCCGCGCCGACCTGGACCGACGCCGACGTGTACACCGGGCGACCGGGCCGATGAATTATTCATCGGCCAGGTCCACCGCGAAAATCGCCGGAGTCGTTACCCGGGTTCGACCTGTCCGAAATCTCTGTATTCTCTCGATGTTATATTCAAACGCTCGTCGCTATAAATGTATCTTCGTATATATCGCTCTCCTTGTTACAAGTAAAATAATCACGACTGAAATATCATTTTTTTTATCGCAGATTTAAGATGTTACCCCGATCCGCCCAATCCGTGCGAACCTCGAAAATAGTTATCTCGGACTCGATATATCCAGACTCTTTGTTTATTCATGCCGATGATCGAAAAACACATCTTTGATGCGCGTATCTTGGACAAAGTGAATCATAAATACGGCGCGAAAAAAATCCGTAGTTATATCGCGAAAATTTCTCTATTTTGATCGAAACCTGCAAGAAATATGATAAACTTGCGACCGTATCATTAACTTTAGTTATTTGTTCTGCGTTATCGATTGGCGGTCGTCTAGTAAAAGACTGAGGTCGATTATTTAAAAAACAATACGAGTTATTTTTCTCATTTCTTCCACGAGGGATTACAAACGCGGGCGATGCTTTCGTTTCATCTTGTTTTCTTGGTATCGAACTTCGTTTAATGTTAGAGAAAAAGTATACAGAATTATTGGAAATAATTACTATTTAAATATCGGATATTTAAAAGTTAACGCCATTATTTCATTATTTTAATGCAGAATAACGATTTCCTATGCAGCTCTTGCACATTTAAATACAAAGAATCGATGGCGTTTAAAATTTATACTTTAATATAGCTTTTTGTCCGTATGGAAACGGTGATAGTACGGCGAAGAATGATTTTAGCTACATTCTCTTCTTAATAGGAGAAGAATTATTTATTTATTTTTTCAAACGGTCGAAATGTCATCGCGCGCTTAATGTGGTCGCCCTGGTGTCGATATCTTTTCAACCTAAGTAAATACATTCAGCATTTTATTAGTGAGGTACTTAATTAGCGTCCGAGGAGGGAAAATATTTTCAAGCAAGTTACGCCGAAAAGCTCCGTCCGTCCGTCTTCATTAAACATCCCGCGTTGCGCTCTTAATCGAATTGCTATCGTTTAATTCTTTTCCTCGGATTTAGACTTGTCGATCGCATCACCGATAAATCCAACATTAAACGATTTTAGACGCGAGTACCTCACTTCGAATTGACTGATGAAGTTACCGAATCGCCAATAAATTAGCATTATCGATCACATCCCGCGGTATTATTAAAGATCGCTGCGCTATCCGATGGTTCTATGTCCGACTTCCGCGGAAATTGAAATATCTCTACGAGGCGAATCTATTTTCAAGCACTTGATTGACACGTGGTACTTTTGATAAGCCTTAATATACATGACTCGCCACGTATTACAGGAAATAGAATTTCCTGAATTAGATCCTCGATCTGTACAACGAAAGTCAATTTAGTGTTTTAAAGATAAGTCGATCTTATAGCATCGGTCTTCTATTCCGATGATGATATACGGTGATCGCAAGTGTCAGAGAAAACTCGTATAAAAACAGTCAATTTAAAAAAGAGGAACCGTTTGAAGCTAAATACTAGTTCATTGAGCAGTACATCATTTTTAAGTAAAAATATTATTTTAATCGCTATAATAAATTTTCAATATTCATAAAATTTTTAACACGTATAAAACATATGGAAAATGTTATTTGAGGTAGTGTGTTATATCGAAAACCATTTCACTTTTTATCTTGTACCATTTGCACGTATCTTTTATTGATCATTCCATTTAGCGTTTACATATGTGACCGAGTTAATAATTTAATTATTAACTCAATTTTATTGTCTATTACGTATCCCAATTTAAGCGCGACGCTTCGACCACGTTTGCCGCCACGAGCTTTCGACATATGAGTATTTCTTTTCCCAGCGATCACCTGAAGATTCACTTGAAGACGCACGACACCCAGAGGCCTTATCAATGCACGACTTGCACGAGAGGCTACAGCTCAGCCGCGGCCTTAACGTCGCACATGCAATCCCACAAGAAGCATCCCCAATCATCGTCCTCTCAGTCGACCGGCAAGCTCCAGGACATTGACTACGGTAGGAGAAGTGTCTCCTCCCACAGCACGTCGTCACCGCCGGTGCCGTCGTCGCCGTCGCCGTCGTTGAACCTCACTCTGAACCCCAGGAACACCCTGAAAACGTCGCAGGGTACCGGCAGCACGTCCACCACGCCGATTCTCAACTCGCCCTTGAAGCTCGCCTGCATGTACTGCACCCGGGACTCGTTCAGCTGCATGCAGCAGCTACAGATGCACGTGCGCACGATGCACCAGGCGATCCTCAGCGGCGCGGAGGGTCTGGCGCGGCCGCCGTCGCCGAGCAGAACATCGAACGAGCAGCAAGCGGTGTTTTGCTCGCGCGATAAGCCACCCGATCGCCAGGACAGCTCGAAGGACTCGCGTTCAGATCGGAAATACCCGCCTGAGGAGAGAGCCGACAGGCCTGCCGGCGAACGGGACCACTACGAGAACGCCTTCACCTGCGAACAATGTACCATGAAATTCTCCACTCTGGCCTGCCTGCGCGAGCATTCGCTGTCGATACATCGAGTGGATAGTGGTTTCAGCGCGACGATGGTGATATGCCCGTTGTGCGGCATTCCGTGCACCTCGACGGCAGCCTACGCCGAGCATTACGTTCTTCAGCACTGCGAGAATCGTCGACTGGCGCCGACAACCAGCATAGATTACAGCGAGACGAAACTGAACGGCGTTTACGACAGTACTCCGTCGAGAGACTCCAGGGTACCGAGAAGCAGGGACGTCTCGGAAGCCGCCGATCTCACGAATAAACGTCCGACCAGGCCATCCGCGGACGCCGCTGGCGGCTACACCGCCGATACCCTGTTGTGCGGCCAGTGTAACGCCGCGCTGAAGGATTTCGAGTCCTTTCGCGAACACGTGGCCCGGCACCTGCAGGCCGACCATCACAATCAGGAGATATCCAGCAGGCAGCATCTGTGTCCCAAGTGCGAGACTGTTTTCCCGACCCGCGAGGACATGCTGGCCCACCTGACCAAGCACTATCTGGGCCAGGTCAGCAAGGAATTCGCGTGCGGCGCCTGCAAAAAGTTCTACCCGCATCCGGACCAGCTTCAGAGACACTTGTTGGACTCCCACGCCCATCATCTCTACCGTTGCGCTCTGTGCCGAGACACGTTCGACTCCAAGGTGGCGATACAAGTGCATTTCGCGGTCAAGCACAGCCAGGAGTGCCGGATCTACCGATGTAGCGTGTGCACTCTGTCCAACAACGAGAATTCGCCACCGGGAGGTAACGCGGGTTCCGGTGACGGTAGGAGCTTTTTCAGGAGCGAGGCCGAGATGGCGGCCCACGTGCGCAACGTACACGCGCCTCCTCCCGTCGTTCAGTCTTTAATAAATAACAGTCCTGTCGGAGCTGCAACAAGAAGTCCGGCCTCGACGCCCGGCATCGTCGGAACGCGCTGCGTCTTCTGTGGGACATGCTGCAGTTCGGAGCTCGAGCTTCAGCTTCACCTGGCCAGCCACTCGGCCAGTCTCTACAGATGCCCCATCTGCAGAGAAGGCTTTGCGGTGGAATTTCTGTTAGATCGACACGTCGCCCAGGTTCACCATCAGGCACCGCAGGATCATCAGGCGCCGTCAATCAGAAACAGGGAAAACGGACGTGTTCATCGACCTACCAGAAATCAGGAAGAAGTAAGTTTTGTTACAATTTAAAAAAATGAAAAAAAAAGATTAATTGCTATGCCAATGTAGGAGAAACGTAGAAATATTTCAACAAATTTGGTCAATATATATATTCTTAAACATTTAGATTCCGTATTTTGTAGATAATAAAAAGAAATTTTTTCCTTATCTCTCTCCAGTTACACTGTATTATACAGAGATATTCCATATAATATAATTAAGTGCGTGTAAGACTCGTAAAATAACTTTGCTAAATTCTAGGCGAAATCTCTGAAGAGGGGTCGTTCGCCAGCGTCAAGCAACAACAATTCTGTGAACCAGCGCGACAACAACAACAAACGTCCAAATTACGGCACTTCCGGTCAGCAATGCGAGCTCTGCGAACGCGGTGAATTCGCGAACGAGGCCGAGCTGCAGGCACACAAGAAACTCGCCCACACACCCCCGAAGCTGTCCAAGTCTCTATCTACCTTGAGCATGACATGTGGCTATTGCGGCGAGGTCTGTCGCTCGCGAAGCGAGCTGGAATCTCACACGAGGATTCAGCACGCGTCCAACGAACCGGGTGGTCGTCACAAGTGCAATATCTGCGACGAGGTGTGCCCGTCCAGCGCGAGCCTGGCCGAACACAAGCTCCAGAAGCACTGCAAGATTCAACTGAGCGACACGTGCGTGGTATGTCGCGGTTGTCTGACGTCGGAGAGTCAATTCCTAGATCACGTGCAAAGGCACAGTCTGGGGAACGTGGATCCGCAACAACGACTGGACAGTACGCTGCCTCATCTGCCCGCGCCATGCGTCGTTTGCCGACAGACGCTGATCAGCGATCTGGAATGTCGTCTGCACGCGCGGTATCACCTACGAACGTCCTCGGGATCGCGCAGCGCCGGCTCCAGCCCGACCAGTCCTGGTGGCGGCAAAAGCCAGAATCAAGGTTGCTGCCTCTGCTTGCGCGATTTCGCGGCCGAGGACTTCGTCAATCTACCACCCAATCCTGCCAGTACAAGCGGACAGCTGCTCAGAGTCTGCAAACCGTGCTACATGCGACACTCTCAGGGACTGCCTATTCTGAACTCGACAACCTACGAGCATCAGGCCAAATACGAGGCGGCCTGGCTCGCGAGCAAGGACGGCCAGTGGGACGAGGCCAAGGATAAGTGGGAACACGAAAGAGGAGTCAAGGTGGAGGATCGATCCAGGAACGAGGGAAACGCGAATAAAAAACGGTGCGAAGAGTGCGGGGTGAAGTTCGAAGATCCCGAAGAGGCTGAGAAGCACAGGATCGCCGAGCATGAAAAGGCCGCCAGCGGTAACTTGAATACCTACACCTGCATACAGTGTCAAGTTAGTATGGAATATTTCACGTAATTTTAATAATAATTAGAGTAATGTAGGATAAAATATAAAAGACATCTGCCAATTAAAAAAATCCAATTTTTACCTTGTTAAAATAATAATAGTGAAGAAATTAAACGTCGAAAAAATAGAAATTTATGAATAATTTACGTTAAAAAGATAAAAATGTAGGATATTAAAATTTTAAAGATTTCCATAAAAATTTTATAGGTTTTTTTCTCTTTTTCTTTCTTTTGAAAACGATACTGTTTATAAATTTATATCGTTAAGTGAATATAATTTTCAAGATAAAATATTAAAATTTCTAGATGTCGTTTCCAACTGAAGCGAAAATTCAGCAACACGTAAGGAAGGAACACTTGGAGGCATCGGGGAAAGCATCCTTGGAGGCTTTACGGTGCCACTTGTGCTTATTTGAGGCCGCCAGTCCTATGCAGCTGCAAATTCACTTAATAGAGCACACTTTCGCCGGTTGTGCCGCCCTTAGCTGTTACATCTGCCAGTCGCTCTTCACAACTCCCATTGGCCTCCAGGTAATTTAACCGTCTGCTAATATGTCTCAAACGTAAAATAACAGTTATTCATTCAAATTTATGGCAACGACCGTAGATTGTCAGAGAAGAAAATGGTCGAATAACAACTTCAAAAATCCGCGCAAAAATGGCAATTAAAACAAATTAATTCACTAACTCTTTGAACGAAAATTTAACTTAATCGCTATTGATTCCTAAATATTTCGCGTGAATTTAGAACCTTTTCTTAGCTACAGACGAGATTGCATATTTTTTATTAGATTCGTCCTTTTCATGCTTTTGTTTAAATTTACGCCTCTTTTTCATATTAAATATATTGAAACAGAAGTTAATTATTTCGTTCTTTTTATTTATTCGAATACGAAACAACGCGTTTGTTCGCAGAATCACATGCTACAGGAACACGGACTGGACGCGCGACCGTACGATTGCTCCAAGTGCACGCTCAAGTTCTTCTTCAGCGCGGAATTGGATCATCACGTATTGACCTTCCACCGTCCAGGGGAAGAGATCCACTCTTCGTCGACCGAGAACGCTCGCGAAAAGAATCGCGAGCCTGAGAAGCGCGATAGTGGTGTAACGGTGAAGGAGGAAGTGGTGCAAGGCGGCAAGGAAGAAGAGGAAGAGGAGGAGGAAGTAAATGTGGATGATCAAGTGGGACAGGGGCAACACGATGAAGTTGGACGAGAGGAGCAGAAGCTGAAGACGGAAATAAACGGCGAGATATCCGGCAGAGTGGAATCGTGATTTTCTTCGGTCAGCATTACGTTTCGTTCCGTTCTAGGATTAATTGATTATTAGGAATTCGTTATTCATTTATTAAGTTTGCTACCGTCATTCTAACAATAAGCGGCGAATATTTTTTACGACGCAAACCGAAGTTTCTTAGATATCGATTTGCGAACCGAGCAAATGAAGTTCGATACAGTATTAATTAAGAGTATTATCGAGGAAAATTGCCGTTCTTGTAATTATTCCATATGGTTAGTTTTTTACATATAGGTGTAATAAAATTTCGATATAAGGTTGCCTTTTTTACTCTCAGATCCTATCAATTTCAAGTTTATAGATGCCGAATATCCATGTTTTCAAGGAACATACGTTTATTTGTGTTAAGTTTAATGAGAGAGTAGTTGGCATTTATTTTATATCGTTTCAAGCAACCGTATTTACTCTTATAGTTACTCTTTATGATTGTAGAAGTACAATGCATAGTTTTTAATTGTTTTTCCTTTCTAAGTGCTTCGACGAATGATAGACATCCAGCTGCTTTAGCGAAACTCGACCGACTGCCAAAATTAAAGCAATCACGGTGTACATCTTAAATGTATGCGTACTTGTATACATATGTATATACCTGAACGTTGTTAAATTTACATTATACATCAATACTTAAACTTTGAGAACCCAAAGAAAAGAAAAAATCCAATGCGTGTGTCAAATCCCAGAAATTGGTGCACAAAATCGATTTTTATTTCTTTTCTTTATAAATGCGAAATATTTCGATTTACCTCGAAATTATTTCCATTTATAATCTTTCAGAAATACTTTCAGAAAAAAAAGTAATTCTCTTCAGATTCTATAGAAAAATTCTGAGAATTGAAGCTAGAAAAAAAGAAAATTAATTGAATACGTTAAATTCTCTAATTTTTATATAATATTATGTTTGCGATATTGAACGTTTAGTATTTTGTTAATTTCTAATTGCGTTCTATAAGTGCGAAACTACTGATTGTAACGATTAATTACAATTTGGTTTGTTACAAAATCGAGTGCTGAACTCGATGAAATGATAATCTCTATCTTCGTGAATAAAATTTGTAAATATTATGCAAATAGCAAGAGATATGTTATAAATGTTCTAACGATTTATATTAATAATGCATAAGCGACGAAATTATTGATATTTAAGAGAAGACGCAATAACTGTCCATTATCACATAGCGCTAAAATAGTTGTGTACGAAGTAAGTTATTGTTTCGAAAATCGTACGTACTGTATATACAATAATTTGTCCATTAGGCATATACATATAGCCGTTTCTAATAAGGCAATTATATACGAATAAATTATTGTTCTAAATCGGTTTAATCGTCTATCTCTTCCCGAGCTGTTTCATATCATCGGTCACGCCCATTTGATTGACAAATAATTAAGCAGATCGAATAAGCGTAAAAAAAGAAAATGGTGTATGGATTGTATGATTTTATTTTTACAAAAATAGACAAGAAACTATTTTTCCTTCTGAAACTGAATGGTGGCGCCATCTAGCGCGAAACTCGGGAAGCCACGAGGCAACTCGGTCGGCACAATCCGAGTATCGCTTATCGAAAGGGGAGAAAGTTCGTGTAGATTCCGCGATTTGCCGCCGACGGTGTTGGCGGCGAAAGTATCTCGGTGCGCTTGCGCAAAGCGCGCGTCCCTCCGTGCCTCCGACGTCGTCGTCGTCGTCGTCGTACGTTTGCGCTTGGTTCAGCTGTTGTCTCCGGTCCGCACTCGTGTATACGCGTGCGTTCCGCAAACGCGACCTCGTCTCTGATCCGACCGAGAGACCCCGACGAGGACCCTCGCCGACGGCGCGATGACGGGGTTCACGGAGAACGCCCTGATCAAACGGCTGATGGACCTGAACCCGTCGCAGCAGAGCATCCAGACGCTCTCGCTCTGGCTGATACATCACAGAAAGCACCACCCGACCATCGTGAAGATCTGGTTCAAGGAGATGTGCAAAGGTACGGGCTAATTTTCGTCAACGATTGCGTTTGTCCTGTCCGCCGGATCGAAACGTTATCCTGGGCCCGACGACGCGGAAGGACGTCCCGCGCGACGCTCGCCGTCCCGGGCGAGCGTCATCAAAGTTTCTAAATGACAAAACAATTAATTAAAGGCGATACAATTGCTGTAGAGCACGTGGGGGGCCGTAAATCGTCGCAATTGTGGCTCGTTTCTGACACAGGGTTATGTAGTTTGGATAGGTATCTGTTTTCGATGAACGTTGCTTGAAACAATTGTTAATCATTGATCCTTTAAGGTATTTTTAAGGAGGGAGGATATGTGTTAAGAAAAGATACGGTACTTGTTGAATTTCCATTTATTTAAATCAAATAAATCAAATTTATTTAAATCATATCAAATTTAAAACTACTGCTATCTTCTAGTCAAGTGAAGATAATAGAAGGTGATATGTTAATGCTTATTGGAAGCAATATTGATGGCAATAATACTTGAATTTACTATGAGAAAAATAGAATTTATTTAAGCGTGAAAAACATTTTAAGGAATCCAAATACAGTTGAATAGCCATAATTGAGACGAATGGTCGAACTATAGCAACAGGAATCCTTGTCTGTACAATTGTAACTCTCCTGCGACTCCGATCCTTTATGCAAAAGATATTAGCGCAAATTTAATATTTTCTACATACGTTTTTACAGTAAAGGACAATCGCAAGTTGATGTTTATGTATCTCGCAAACGACGTCATCCAAAATAGCAAGAAAAAAGGGCCAGAGTTTGGAAAGGAATTCGAGACAGTCTTGCCAAAAGCTTTCGAGCACATGAAGGGTTTTGACGACAAGACGAGAGACCGGTTGAACAGGTTACTACAAATTTGGGAAGAGAGAGGGGTCTACGACAAAGCACAGATAGCTGAATTTAAAGCGGCTTTCGCTCCATCTGAAAAGGACTCTGCAGCACCACCACCAAAAAAGAAGGCAAAGATCGAAGTAGAAAAAACAAAGGTACTCTTAAATTACGTCGAGAACCCTTAATAATTAAAACTTTTAGTTTGAAAATAACGTAAGTACGTATTGAACGCATAGAGATGCATGAAAATAACAGAACTCATGTAATATCTATAGCACAACAAACATATTTCGTAAATAATACAGCTCTTTTATATACCAAACAATTTTTTAATTGCTGAATTGTTTTCTGAATAAATCAATTGCGATAAATGAGATCTACATGCATCTGTTGCGCTTACAGAAGGAAAAGAAGGAGAAAAAGAAGTCTGAGACTGAAGTGGAGGTGGACGGCACCAAAGAGCTTCACGTAACGTTGAGCCCGAGGACCCCCGGCGGCGATCCACCGGAAACCGAGGAACTCATCAAGGCCTTAATGGTTAATATCAATTATACAAACAACAATCATGATGCGGAATTTGTATCGTTAGCAATAAAATATTTTGTTCATATGAAAATACATGTTGAATCCATGAGGCATATCAGCAGACGCTATAACAACTCTAATATATCCACCCTATCGATTTCATGCTTTGTTTAGCTGTGTTGTCGCTTTCTTTCACTCCAAATAGAATTTACGTTTGCATATTCTCTTTTGGTTTCTCGAAAGCTTCACTTTTCGCGGAGTAAATCGAGCGGATGCTGGTTTTCTTTAGTGATTGATCAGTGCTTTGCTTCAGTGCAAGGAATATTACCCTTGCTATTGCTCTCTCAATGCCAGAATCTTTTGATTGATCGATTTTTTTTTTTTACTCATTGCGTTGCAGCAACATGTCATGTGTTTTGCTCTTCCTCGTACGGGCAAAGTACATTGTACTAAATGTAGCGATGGTGAGGAATTCTGCGAGGGACGTGACGAATTTATTGGAAGATCCAGAACATCGTCGTGGATTAACGGAGCCTTCTCTGTGGTTTTCAGGATCTGGAAAACACCGCGTCCTCGGACGCTGGCGTTAGGGAACGTATCGCGTCCTTACCACCGGAGGTCTCGGAAGTTTCGCTACTCGCGAATCTCGCTGATCGAACGGCTGCGGATCAGTTGAGTGCAGCGGTAAACGAAGCTGCCGCCCTTCTCGCCGACTACAACGGACGGTTGCAAGCTGAGATGGAGGACAGGAGAAGACTGCTGACGATGCTGCGAGATTACACTTTGGCGCAAAGGCAGCTACTTCAACAGGCTCAAAGCACTCTAGAGGTAGGATTGCTTTCTTTTCTCACTATTTAAACGATATCTAACATAAATCTAGTACATTTACTATAAAGAATTGTTTTTTTTTCTCAGGACTATAAAGAAAAGCTTAAGAAGGTGTGTGCAGTTCGGTCGGAGGTAAAGTCTCACATTTCGAATCTTCCCGATTTGACGCAATTGCCCGACGTGACTGGCGGCCTGGCACCTCTTCCTTCCGCCGGCGATCTGTTTTCCATGCACTAGTGTAAGATTGGGAACGCACTCGGGCAAGTGGCGTTTATATAGTTCATTCACTTCGGTTTACGCGGAAGTAGACGGAAACGCGTCGAGAGATCCATAGTACAAGAGATTTATACGACGACAAAGTCTGAAAGATTGTAGTCGGCGAACTTTGTACCGTGGAACATTTGATAAATTCGATATATATATATATGTAATGAGAGTCCTCGAGTATTACGTGCGTAAAGTACGAAACGGGGAAGTACCGACAGACAGGAGAAAAGTTATTGAAGCTGTTGATACTGAGAGTAATGTTCGCAATCGTTTTCTTGGGAAATTTTTTATTTATACATGTACATATATATAAATAAGAAATTCTTACGACTGGATACCATTCTTACGGCGAATACAAATGAATACGAGGGCATGAAGAAAAATATATAATTTGTACCGTAATTCTCGGTTTTGTACTTTAAGTGACGAGTTGCCTAACTCATTTTTGAATCCTTTTTCGCGAAACAGCGTACAGTATCTAAGTAGGTTAACATAAATTCATTTTTATGAAATAAATTGTTACAGAAGAGAGGGTATCTTATGTATATCTTATATATATGTATATCCTAACGGCATGAAAGATAACGATGTTCCTGCAATGCAATGCGACGCAAATCTGACAAAACTTGAAATATCCCGCAAGATTTATTTTGTATCCTATCAGCAATCTATCTCGGATTGTACAATATATACATGTAAACAGCGCGCATAATCAAATTTGTTGTGCGCTTGTTACGAAAATCGTAAAATGATTAAGCAAGAGTGAAATCCATTTTATAAACTCAGTTTGCAATTTATCCAAAATTATCACGAAATTCAGAATTCATAGAATTGACAGGGGCTAGCCGAGGCTTTCTAAGCCGATAACGAGGTGTAGATGCATGTATACACATATTTTTAAAAAGTGACGGTGTTTACTTTGTGCATTGAACCTCTGTACAATTGTTAGACATCTTACAAGATATTTTTCAAATACGCAATCACTGTCCATTGATTGGTATGTTGGAGATAGCACTCCGAGGTTGCGTTACCATCACTTGTATATATTACATACTGTAGTCTAGTACGATTTCAGAACTGACAAGACACTCCTCATGAATATCTGACTGTGAACGAACGATAGAGTCCGCATAGATTATAATGTTGTACATGTGACTATTTTAAAAAGACAAATTGCGTGACTGTGCAGATTGAAATCGGAACAGAAGATTTGTAATATGCGGAATATTACTGCGGAATAAATGTTTTGATCGTTATATACATTGCGGCTTTGGAATCGATTTTGGGAACTTTATATAGTTACTACCTCTTTAGTTTACTGTCTCTCGTCTAATTATGGATTTTCTTCGTCAATTTTCAAGTTTCAACTTGTGCTCGAATAAAAAGGTAAATTTTCAGGAATTTTCGGAATTGTAACTCGTGGAATTTCAATGTCACCTCTTACTCAATATAGTCGTCTGATACTTTGTCAAGATATTAAGTCGTCAAAGTATTAGAAGAATATAATTTCTTAAGTAAGAGATAGCATTAATTCAAATTCCAAAAAAGTTGCGATTCCAAGATTATATACATACTCGGGCATATCCACGTGTGTAAATTTTATGTGCGCTATACAAGAGATCACATATATGCATAATTCACTAGAACTCATAAGGCTAAAAATATACAGTTTTAAATTCTCTGCTCGCCGTAATTTCGGAACAATCTTGTAGCGCACAAAATAATGAACACATAATTATTATCGTCGCAAACACTCTAAGTCTCGTGGGGATGAGGAGGTCTTGTGGGCTTCAGAATTAACTTTCCAGTATCATCACAACTCATGTTGAAATCACCAAGCACGCTCCTGGCTCGTTGGGTTATAATGCTAGGTGCTATTACTCGTCTATGCACTCCCATCATAAACAATATCACTGCAAAACGATTTCCATCAATGCAATTGTAATTTCAACTTATGTAAAATACACAGGGGATGCTTCTTCATATCTACCTAATATTATACTAGCCATCGTGAAGAATGGATGATTATATAAACTCTGCGTGAAGGATACTGCTGACGTATTAGGATCTGTCAACCAATGCCAGGCACCGATGGCGGTGCAAATGGACATTAAACCCAGCAGCACTGCAAGAACATCCAGACACTTATTGTTAGGGTAATCGACAAGTTGAAGAACCATAAGATAGCAGGATGAGCTTCTAACAAGCAAAATAGTTGAGCGTACATAATCAGAATGATAAGATATCTTAGAAAAATTGTGAGACAACTAGCAAGTTCAAAGAATACTTGTTTATATCATAGTATTTTATAGATGTATTATGAAAACACTGCAAACACGTATATAAAAAAAATTTTTAAAGGACGTACTTCTCCATCGCGTGGTAGCCGGCTGTAGGCTGGCGATAACTTCAGTGAGTCGCCTTTCGAAAGCTTTCAAATCTGAAAGTGCGAGAAGCAGAAGTTTCAGGTTGGAGGATAACCTCGAAATCGACGTCGTTCATTTCAGAACCAATCGAGTGTCATTAACGCTAAAGTCGACGAACAGTCTCACTTGATCTTCGACTCGAGACAACAGTCAAGTTATCGAAGATAACTGATGCACACTTGACAACAGATTGTTTACTTCTACACCGGTTTTAAATATAGCATGACATCTGTCACCTTTCTAATGTGCTTTCTTTTACCTTCGCATACTGTCTGGTCCAGCGACATAACTTTCTACAGAATCAGGACGCGCATCTGCCCCAGATTAGAGGAAATTGGAAGAAATCTATCTACGATGATTTGGACAGTTGGTTGACAGCAGGTGACGGATAAACAACAACCGCGACCGCATCGCGTGGGAAGATAAAATTCGCGACAGCGCCGTGCGCCGTCATAAGTGAAATTGTGAAATGACTGGAGTGATCTGTCGCGAAATTTTCCGATAGATAATATACCGACGAAATATGTTCTTTTATTATTTGGTAATAAAATCATAGATACGTATATATGTCATTATAATATGGATGGAAGTTCTTTAATTTTTGTTCTTACAAATTCATTTAAATTTTACAAATATAATAGGTGAAGACGTTTGTTTTTCAAATTTAACAAAAGTTCGACATATATATTTAAAAAATTTATTTTTTATTACAGGCATCAAGAAAATGACATGCAACTTTCGATATAAAAAGCTTACAATCTGTTGGTAAATAAATAATGAACGCGCCGCGTCTTACGGCGTACAAGGCGCACCCAGAGATTCACATATTTATACTTAAAATATACAATATATCTATATAATTTACATAATAACAGTATGGCGTAAATAAAAGCAACGTCTGATGGCTCAAAGCCGATTATGATTTTCGCAGAACGTGCTTTTACTTCGCTGACGTTTGATAAAAGCTTCTCGTGTATCTTACAATAACGCTAAAACCTACTTTACATATGCACACATCCTTTTCTTACTATTAATCAAAGTCTCGCATGAACGTGGTTTCCTTAAATCCAAAGTGGTCCCCTTTTCCTTAACTTCCTTAAATCCAAAGTGGTCCCCTTTTTGATCTCTTTATTTATTTATGAGAAATAGCTTCTCGTAATAGTCTTTTTAATTCATCTTTCCGCTATCTTTCTTTTTGATCCATTTATTGTCTTTCGCGGAAGAGATCCGTCGCGCTTCGACAAGAAGGGGGAGGCTCGCCGGCGCGGCGCGAGAATGTGATCTCTGACCGCGAAAGTGGAGGTCATTATCCCTTATCGCGACACGGTCAATATTATCGACCCTGGAGGACACGGTGCAAGGGAGTGCGACTCGCGCGCGACCAGTTCCTATGGAAACCCGCGATCGAATCCGCACCCCCGTCGCTCGAACTTCTTCAGCACCCGTAGGGGCTCGTGGGGGCTATCACGGAGCGGTCCCCGGCACCCCGGCAGTAGCACAAATATTGACGCGGCGAGAAGCCGCGGAATCCCGCGAGTCTGGAGAACGGCTGTCTTCCGGAAGACGAGATTTCACCATAGAAAGTCGAGTTCTGAATTGTCTCTTTCCTTCTTCGTTATTAACGGAGAATTCCGTTCTCGCGCAACTCTTGCAGGCAAAGCCACCCTGGACGATGGAACGCTTCGCGTGGGCGGAAATCGGTTGACATCGAAACTAGGTCGCGATTCATCATCGGGATTTCCGACCGACCGAGGGGTGCGCAAGAATTTTTCGGTTTACTAAATCCCTGATTTTATTCGCGTCGGTAGTGACTAAAAAAATTAGTTGACGCGTTCGAAGTGCCGAGAAAGAGTTGAAGGCTATCGGAATTTCCGGTGATTAAAGTTTGGCATCATCCTAATCTTGAAGACGATGTCCATAAATTCTGTAAAGTTAAAAAATCATCAGGGGGATGGAATTAAGAAATTATTTACTAAAATATCGGTCAACGTGTAATTGATTTTAGATATTCAGTATAATAAAATTTCCAACAACGGAGTCCCGGATGCCGGTAAATTTAATTAACAAGTGATAATCACGTATCTGACAATGATCAGGTCTTGATTGAAATTTTTCAAATTGTCACATTTCGACGCGATAAAATATGTTCTCTGGAGAAAAAGCCTATTTAAAAACTTGAGACTTCGCATGATACTCTCGCCTTTTTACGGGTAGGTTTGATATTGACTTCTTCAGGCACAAAGATGCGCTTCGGAACACAATGTGATTTTGTGCTGAAGTCTCGCGATAAAGAATATCGGTTGCGGAAGTATGCGCGAGCGAATTTATAAAGACAGTTTAGTCGAACGACACGAGGAGTCCCAAATGGTTCCGAGTATTGCTGATGGAACGTCCCACCGTTGCTGATCCCCGAATAGGTAGGCAGTCGAGATTATCAATGATTGCGGGTTTAGTTGAGGGGATTTAGTTAGGATTCTCTTTCGCCTTTTTCGATTGTCCATCGTCGCTGCCGCGCTTATTCGTTACGTCTTCCCGCGGGAATCGGGTGCGAGGATGACCGGGAGGACGTCACTGGTGGAACAGAAGAGACTCCAGTGGGCGAGGGAAAGGGGTAGGTGAACTAACGACCAGCACGTACTTAAGAAATTTAGTCTTTGCAAAGTTTCCTAAATCGATAGAATTCTATAAATTTCCTAGAATTTTATAGTTGCGGCATAAAAAGTACATAAATATTTTGTGCTATCTATTACATTTTTATTTATTACAACAATATAATATTTTACCTTAATTTATTATTTAGTATAAAACAAGTAAAGATATCAAGGTACGTACAGGTATATAGAGTTATTTCTTTTATATAGTAAGTGCTTTTATTGTAATTGAAAAACTTGTTATATTATTTTAATTTATTGCGCAATTACTTGCAATGATTAGACACTACTTAAAATAAAATGGTATCTAGACGAGAAGTATTTTTTTATCTATACAGAAGAAATGGCTCGTCTTGGCGTTAATTGGGGAACCCTGAAGTCTAATAGCAATTACAACCGCACCCATATCCGGTAGGTGCACTAAATCACTACAAAATATTATATTACCATCATTAAACAGAACTTTACGCGATTAATTAAATCTTAACTGTTCTATTTCAGTACTATAGCATATATATAGATTATTTACGTATTAATCAAAAGTTTTTAAAAATAATTCATTTTGTTAACATAAATTTGAAATTCTTTGTTTCCTGATAATAAAATAAGAAATCTCTGATACAGTACTTACTCCAACGAAGCCCGATTGTCTTTGGGGGAAATAAAGGATAGACCTTCGGCGCAACCCTTCCGTACTACCGGACATTACGGGAGCACCATCAGTCTGAAAAGTCTGGCAACGGAAAGTTCCGGGAATGGCAATAGCAACCTCAAGTGTCTTGACTATAGCGGCGGCAGTTTAATTAATCTTCGGGACCAGGTGGAGACTTCGCCAGTCAGACGCAGGAGCCCCAGTCTACCTCCGATTTTCAACAAGGAGCAACAGCAGTATTTCTGTCAGCTGGTACGTATCTTCTCATTTTATTGAATTATATTTAATAATAATAAATTATCATATAAGCCGAGCTCGAAAAATAAATTTGAAGGGATTTCGTGAAGACGAAAGAGTTTAATATATATGTCTTGTCTTAATTCATTCGAGTAAATTTATTTTGATATGAATCCTCAATAAAAATTTTGATTAGTTCGTTAATAACTTTGCTATGTTAGATCACGAATTGGTTTTTCTACAAATGAAAGCTCTGATGGAAACTTGAATAATTGATCGCTTACCGCAAACCTACTTGCGTGCGGCAATGTTCCACGGATGTCACGTAGATAAAAAAAAATAATCGAATAATTAAGTAGCACAGATTTTTATTTATAAATCAAGGATATTGAGAAATATAGAGGATAAATCGAAAATTCTTTTTGTTATACATTAATTTTCATTATATATAATTTTTATATCAAGATGTTATACTTGTGTAATTCTTTTCCTTTCAAACACTTTTTTCGAAGCGATGCGGCTTCAGTAGAAATAGATAGATAGAAATTATGATCCGGATAAGGGCACAGTATTCATTGTGTGTCTATCTGGGATTCTAGATTGAGCTCTCATTTAAAATTCAACGATCTATCAAATTAACGATTACGTCTAATCATAATTTCATAAAAACGGCGAATGACCCTCGATAGTACATTGCCCTTTCGAGGGAAAAGCAAAAGTAAGGCAGTCCGGCAAATCGATTCTTATCGCGCGATTGAAGTTCAACGACCTCAAGGCTATACACCTCGCTTTCAAACTTAAGAGTGGCGAGCGGACATTATGCTCGCCCCCGTTTACCCCGCGATTGCTGGAACCGCTGATAACACAAACCCGATTTTATCGCAGTCGTTGCTCTAAAAAATATTCTGCGTTTAAAATAACTAAATTACCCTGCGACTGGAAAACTTAACGTAGTAGTCCAGCTTGTTTGTTCTTTTTTTTTTTAATTGCAAAAATTTATTTTAACAATGAGGAAAACTAAATTTTTGATATCTTGACTTCTTTATCTTTTTTTTTTTTTAATAAATGTTGGACTATTCGGTTATGCAAAGTTTTAAATGCAGGCATTTCTCAAATCAATCATTACGCTTCTATATAGAATGCGCATGTGATATAAGTAATGGATAATAAATCAGTTATATAATACGCGTATTTATTCAGTTTTGAAGGAAAATATTGTCATGCAACCGCCCGTGTCGGGCGCTCTCATTATATATGTAAGCGGGTAAAAATAAGAAAACCAGCTCGTGCATGATTTATGTATGCGTCCCGTCTCCGGCAGGTACGATAGTAATATTCAGTCACAATAGGTGCATAGAACGCGACGGAACACAGTTCCTTTCTTCACGAAAGCCGGAACCCTCGCACCCTATCACGCAAGCCCGCGCGCCTGCCTTTCGCTTCCCGAAGTCGCCTTATCATTATCGTCTCGCCTCGTATAGGAACAACAGCAGCGTGACTTCGGCGTGGAGGGATCGCGATACCAGTCACAGAAATCGCAAAAACTGGAACACCGTCGCCATCGATCCAACGAGCATCGCGAGAGCCAAAAAGAGGCACGACATTACGGCTCGCCGGGCGAGGAGCGCGAAGGCGAGACTTCCGGTTACGCCAGCGATTCCGTGGATGTGCCACAGGCAGGGCAAAGTGAGTCCTCCTCTGTACTTTAGTCCCTAAATTACGTATATAAATATCAAAAGTGTGATCCATTATTAACTGACAAAATTGAAGGACATGTTTTACAATAGAAAACCTTGTTTTTGATGAATATTCAGATAAATATAAACAAGAATATTAAATAAAAAGGATGTATAAAAGTTTCTACAGATGACAGTAATAGTCTAAAATACCCCGTATATTTTTTAATCATTCTCTTTGTCAACAGTAATAAAATTTACATTTTTCTTTTCGGTTTAAGGAGCTTTACCTGACAAAGCAGCAAGCAGGATGGAAATGACGGAGAAAACGTGGCAAAATCCTTACTGCACCACCCCTGAAAGTTCACTGCCACCATCGAGGAGGCTCTCGCCGGGCAGAATGGGTGAACTCAACAGGCCAAGGTGGGGCAGTGTTTGGGGTCAAGACGCAGCGAGAGGCGACCCACCGCCGCCCTCTTGGCTATCAAGATTAGGACAGTCGAGCCAAGTAATGATTACTAAGAACTTGTTGAGCATCTTTAAAGCCGTTAGCTTAAAAACTATTCGGGAGCATTTATTTCATCTATCCCACAATTTTTGTAATTTAATCAAAATGCTCATTTCTTGGTCAAGGTTCTGGTAATCAATCACGACAGCGCGAGTAGCCCGGACAGTTCAACGACTGGCTCGACCGGCTCTGACATCAATAAAGTATCTTACCTTCGGGGTCAGAATATTCCAGTGGACGCGCAGATTCTTCAGGAACGGGAAACGAGACGGCAGAAAGCGCTGGAACTTCAGACTGCCATCAAGCAGCAGCTCGAGGAGAAGGACAGGCAGAGAAAAGAGGAGAAAGAGCGGCGGATGAGGGAGGAGAGGTTGGAAGAGGAACGAATTCGGCGAGAAAGAGAAAGAGACAGAGAAAGGTAAAATAAATATAAAATATAAAAAAAAAACTTAAAGTCTCTGTTAAAGTTACAAATCATCCTCAATGGATTCACTCCGCTGTAGATTCGAGGAAGAGCAACGGATGATACGCGAGAAGGAGGAGGCAAAGCTGAGGAAGGCGCAGGCGATGCGCGAGGTCCTGGAAGCTGCGGAGCGGCTGGCGAAGGAAGAACGGAAGAATCGGCGGAAGCGAGAGGAGACCACCGACGAGGACACCGACGTAGTGACGCGGTCTTCCAACGAATCGAACGCGATCGCGAATGTGAACGACAAACGCGAAGAACAGAATTGCTCGCAGGCACAGAAGCAAAGCGCGAACTTGACCAATTATCCCGAGGAAAAGTCCGGCCCGAAGGACGCCAAGGAAGCCGACAATCGAGAAAGCGAGACCGACAAAGATCCGAGGGAAGTTTGTTCACGGATAAATTACGCGGACAAGTCGGAAGATACCACGCTGGACTTGAACCCGAGGTCTCTCCAGGTTCCCGTGAGCAAGGACGTGGCGATCGTGCTGAGCGGCCGACTGGAGGATCCAGAGATCCTGAGCAGGGCGAATCTGCAGCTGGTGAATTTGGTGATGACGCCAAGCCCGCGCAGATTCTCGGAGAACGCCGCGGATTATCTCTCGCTGGGGCTCAACGCGATCATGAGGAATACTGGAAGTCCTAGAAATCCGAGGAGGTCCTCGAGGGACACCTCGTCGGTCGTCGTAGAGAACAGACTGTTGACGCCGAGCAAGTACAGAACGCCGGCCGGCCGGGACTTCGGCACGCAGACAGATGTAGAATCCGATGTCCAGGAGCTGCGGGAGAAGCTGCAGGATCAATCGATCGGAGACCAAGGTACCACGAAGGACCGGAAGGACACGACGAACGCCAACCGAAGAAACGTTGACAAGTGAGTCGCCACCGCGATCTCGATGTCGCATTTTCGGGCTTCTTAGAGCCGAAACGACGACTGTGTCCTCCCCTGCATGCGGTAGTATATGCCGGTAATTATCGTTTTTTATTTCATAATGTATAGTTCGATAATAAGCTTGATGATCGTAAAGACGCTTTGTCATGAAATGTCTGTCGATCCGCGCGAGGAAAGTACCCAGTAAGTTGAATGTTCTTGTTTCTCTTGAGAGAATGGAAAGCATATTTAGCTACACTTTGTTTTTTCTTCATTTCACACATTATTTGTGATATTATTTTTCTTGAAATTTTGTTCAAGTTTGCTGCTTGAAGTTTGAACGCATCTGCTGAAAACTTTTTGGTAAAGCTTAAACCTGCTGTCGTTTTCGCCTGGCAGAAAATGCTTTAAAAAATTCATCAATAAAAATTGCGATACTTCAGTGTGTTTATAATTCTTTGAAGATCGAGTCCCGGTGAAGAAATCCCTATGAAAGCACTTCCGCGATCCAAATCGCAGCCCAGAACCACGATCGATAGCAGACCGCGATGGAACGCCAATCGGTAATCAAAGATATGATGCAGTAACATTTAAACATTAGCTGTTCCTAAATCATTTGTTCGGCACAGATATTGCGAATGTGATAATGATTAATGATACTCTTAGCCCAGGGACACGATATCGAACGCAAAGCGAAAAAGATCCGCACTATCAGAGACGATTGCGATTAAGAAGGCGACAAATCGAATCCAGCGACGAAGGGTCCAGGTAAAGAAAACATTTCCAAAACTGTTTAAAAGATGAAAATCGATACACATAGTTGCACATGTATTCAGAAGCTAAAGGACATTATATTGTTTAAAGAAATAAGAGTGATAAATAAATGAAGATATCCTCGCAACAAGAACTTTGGGGAACGGAGTTCTTTTAATAAATTATTGTAACGCACGGTTGCGTGCTCTACTTAATCATTCCAAAACTAAATTAATTCATCTTTATCAGATCTCCGTCCCCCGACCGGCGGAAATCAAGTAACGGAAAATCAAAGAGCCGAAACACCGTCAGGCGTAAGGCAAAACCCGAGAACTACGACGCCGACCTATCGATGGACAGTCTGAATTCCGTTGTGCCTCTGCGGATCGATAAAGATGGGAAAATTAACATTGAGGAACGTGCCGAAAAATTACGGTCGAAAAACGATGCGAATCATGCAAAACGACCGGATGACGATAGCTCTAATGTCTGGTGCGGACAAGAAATTTTGTCCAAACTAACGTCATTGAGAAGCGTACGTATAACAAGTAGATAAAACGATAATCACGATATTTATAGTCGTCACACAGTTGTGAAAAAATAATTACTTTATAAAGATCACACAAAGTGATAGTTATTACAAAAGTTACATTTAATTTCTACATCAATATTTCGGATCAAAATAAAAGTTTGAATTAACTTTCAAGATTGAATTGTGAATTATTGATGGAAGAGTTTCGTAAAAGTTCAGTCCTCAAGATGCATTCGTTTCTTTTTCAGGGACTTCTGATGAAGCAGATCGAGTGGGATTCCGAGCGATGTCTGGTCTCACCCGCTGCATCCGAAATTTTTTAAGCGCCTGCAGAATTTCCTTGCAATCAGAACACCCTTTTGTTTTTCTTTTCGTTTGCGTAGAAAGTGAGGCCGAATAGAATGCGAAAGGGATCTTGTCGGGGAATATTGTTTGTTTCTTCGAGCAAAACAACGAGACGAGCTCAAACTTCTTTCTCGCGTTGCAGATTTAGATAATGGCCTTCCAATTGGACGATCTACTGAAGGACGACAAGAAAGACGCGAATTTGATACCCGATTTAAGTAAAGCAACGTGCAATTCTTACGAGGAATTCCGGCGACTCAAGGAGAACTGTCCGGAGTTTAAGATCAAACCGGAAAAGGTTCGCAGCCATTCCAATAATAATGCACTACAAATTTGTATCATATGACAAACTATTACATCCTATTCACTGCAATTATATTAAAATCAATTATATATTCTTATTTCGATTATCATTGAGCTTTCAATCATGGGGATACTAAGATCTAATTAGAAAAAATTGTACAAAGGTAAAAAGAGAGGACACGAAGGTTCGCGACAAAGAGTTTTCTTGGAAAGCGACCAAGAAAGAACTCAAAAACATCGGCAGGGAATGGGCCTACGGAGATCCGGTTCCACCAGATATGAGGGAATTGGATCTACAGGAGTTGCAACAGGTCGCCATCGATTGGCGGATGCTGACTCCGATAAGACCGAAGCTTCGCCAAGACGAAGAAATGTTCTCGAGATTGGTGAGGATTTATCTTAGGCAATAAATTTTTCAATGTTCTTAATGTCTCGATGCGAGAACAAAATGCTCATCTTTTTAATCTCTTTGTTTTTCAAGGTGGAGATGGGCAAATTAGAGGCGAAGACCGTGATGAAAGAACGCCGTTCGCCAACGAGTCCTATTAGACGGAGTAAGAATCGCGCGGGGATAATCGAAAGCAGCGCGAAAACTTGCAGAGAATGCGGAGAGGAGTATTGCTTCGGCGAATTTTGTGGGGACGTCCTCTACGATTCCTTCACGAGGGTGACGATCACCACCCAGCAGTCGAAGATAAAAATATCCGCGGACGCCGAAGCCATAATCGCTAATATGGACCGTAAGAAAAAGAAGAGGAAAAAGGGGAAGAAAAGAGTTAAGAGCAAGAGCAGAACGTCCAGGAAGTCCGCCAGATTGTTGGTCAACAGCAAGGCGAGGAGATCGATAACGGATCTTGAAAGCAAACCTGTTAAAGCGAAGACTAGCGGGGGGCAAAGCGAGAAACCTGTGAAACAATTTAAGAGGAAATGTAGCAAATACACGAAGAAAGGCCTTTTACGCAAGTAACAATAATTACGATATTAAAATAAAAATAATTGGGAAACCTCTGTAGAAATTGCTTATCCTCTAAATACACATTATATATACACACATACATGTGTATTTGTATAATATGTAATCCTTATCGTATAACAAATTTCTATGAATATAAAGAAAAATATTAATCTAATACAACTAAATGTATGCGGCATATAAATATTTGCTAATCCATTTATCCAAGTGTACTTGGTTGGATAAGATACGAATAAAATTAAGTAGAGATAAGGATTGTACAAGTAAAATACCTATCTTTAATAATGTAAATTATCTTCAAGAAACAAATGAAAAATATTCGTTCGCTCGACTAATAAAAAAAAAATGAATTGAAAATTCTTATATTATTACCTGTCTATCCGTGGCCTAATTTCTTCGAATTCCAAAATATATGTTTACAAATCGGACAGGCGCAGTAAATGCTTCCTATTAAATGCTGAAAAAATATAACTTTTATTCAGTTTGTCTCTCTTCTCTTTCTCTCTTTCTCCTTCTCCTTCCGTCTTTCTCTAATTTGCCTTGAAACTCATCCTGCTATTCGTACATTTTTCCATAAATATCACAACCAAAAATCATATTTTCGCGAGAAATGTTCTGTTCGCCGAGCAAGAATGCGAAAATATATATTTATATATATCTTTGTAAATCAAGTCCACGTGGCTGTAGCTGAAGTTAATAAATATATATATATCTTTTAGATCTCACACAAATATATATATATATAGAATATATCTCAATAATATATATTCTAATTTCCAGAAGAGAGAGAAGCGCATAATCACGTGCGATTCAGAAACAGAATATTTCTCGTCGATATTATATCTCCTCCCATTAGTTCCGTACGCAAATATTTCGTTTGTGTCACATTTCCTTGGTTTTACCTTAGTGCTAACGCTCACATACATAAGCTAACGATAAGATTTAAGTTAATCGAAACACACGTATTTTACACAACGTATGTTTTTTTTTTATATTGTATATATAATATTTATTATATATCGTGGATTTATTATTAATTTGTCACATGCTGTTGTGGTCGCAGCAACTCTTCGGTGAATAAAATAAATTATATGCGTAACTCTATGTCATATGTATATAATATATATTCGACACTGTCGTGTCGCGCTTTTATTTACTCTTTCTCTCTCTTTTTCTCTGCTTATCTTATCTTTATGTTACAGTCGATATTTCGAATGCGATCAGAGTCCTCGTGTGTGCCGTACAGTCGCAAAACTGTAGCTATATCGAGTCACGCGTCCAAAGTAGGCCATCGTAATTGCGCTATCGTTATTTCGATGCACGAACTGGAGAGGTACATTTGCAGAATGCTACGTGGACCATACCGAGAGATCGGTATGATGAAAAATGCACGGCACATTATAGGATCTATAATGAGAGCGTATTGTGCTGTCCATTTGGAAAATGAGACGAGTTAAATCCGAGAATCTTTTTTACAAAATTATACAATTGTGCACCAAGCTTTTTCCCGCCTGTTCAAATCTATTGTGTGTCGTGAAATTTAACTCGTGCCATTTTCAGAATAAATAGATCATACACAGTATTGTCGGACGCTGATCGATTCTTTGGAAAAATATCCCTAAAATCAAGGATCCCTGCCGCCACAGAGACCGTATCGGTGAACCGTACAACGCAACATTGCACATATACATTTAATAAGAAGAACATTGCTCGTTAATATAAACATATGTACAGTGGCAATATAATACTTCCTCGATTTTATAGTCAGTTCACCTCCCCCATCTCGCGCTCTCTCGTTTCTATTTAGTCGATTTTCATGCGAAAATCTTCGTCGTATCCTACCACGTGGGAAAGAGTATCGCTCGAATCTCTATCGCAGAACCTCGCGATAACAGACGTTCCACACATCTGTCGCGAATACATGTCGAATGTGCACAAACGTAGTATTCGCGGAATACGCGGTATACGTTCGGCGCGTTTCGCCAAACTCGACTGCGACTCGTCGCGAATGCCGTGCGATGTAGACGATGTGGCGATTTGGAACAATACTTAGAAAAATATGCTAATTTCTTCCTCGCAATTCGAAAGCCGTGGCCGTCCCTCCAGACTCCACTTGTTCGGTTTTCTCTCCGCGTGAATGTAAGTACTCAGCTAACTAGCCCATTAAACTAATTGGTTGGATCATTACGAACAGTATTGAGTCACTCTTGAAGCTTCACGAATACACAAATTTTCCACAACTGTTAATTTTATGCTTCTCGTCATAAATTGTAACTTATTTTGTCATAAATTACTTATTTTATTATAAGTAGAAAACTGATTGCAATTTATAATTATTGTTAAAGTATCAAATAATTTGATATTTTCGCTTTTTTTTAAATACAAATCGATACTGCTCGTAATATCTTTACCTGTCGCTTCAACTCTCTGCGATACACGTGCATATTCAACTTTATTGCACACAAAGACTCGAAAAATAATTGTATAACGTTTTCACAGAAAAGAACTTGATTTCTATTATCAAGATCTATTTAAGTTAATCATCATTGTTATCACATTTATATGACTAATTGCCATGAATTTACGTAACGTTATCCTTCCATAAAACTTATATTATTGATGTATCTAAATGGGAATGCATTAATTATTAGAAAATAGATTTTCGAGCATTTGAAGCAGAAAATAATCAGTCACTGAGCGCGACTAATCGTGTAGAAAAATATAATTTTATTAAGACCCATTCTACACATCAACAATATAAGTTTGCCGCTTCCAAAGATTGTCCTGCATTATGAATATTACCGTGAGACGTACTTTCTATCACGGTCGGTCTCGCTCCGCGTGTACTTGGCGCGAGACACTGCCGTGTCTCTTGATGTTTTTGCCTTTCAACCGTTCATACACATACAATGTAATGTGAGATGTCAATGAAAACCGGCGTTTAACTAACGATATACAATACACGCAGAGAATTGTTATTCTTAATGTAGGAATAGTATGGAATAGTATACAAAATATTCTTCGTAAGATTATTAATCCATAAAAACACAAAATGTGTGTGTGTGTGTGTGTGTAAATGGCATAAGTACCATTCAATAACTCTATTACAAAACTTTATGATACAAATCCACTATACATATTCTAATTATACAAATAAAACAATATCCTATTATAGACATGTGTAAAGGTACCTAAGAAACCTAATGTATGTGTACAAGAATTGCCTGATAAATGTGAAAATTATGACTTATGCCACTCTTATTAAATGCAAAATAGTGGACTATAAGAAATGAAAAACATACGAAAAAAAATTTTCGTTCTACACGTGACGTTCTCACGCGATCTCAAAATCATGACAACTAAAAAATCATAATTGAACAACAACCTAAGCTTGATTGGTATTATGTATAAAGGGGAAGGAACGATTTGGTCAGGTGGCAATTAACAAATCATTTAAAACACACCTGATTTGTCGAAAGCGACAAACGCCCTTTGGACCGAGCAGAAATTCTCACTCTTCCTTTTCGAAAGAAGGAATATCATTAGCGTTACACATAATTGTCCTCAGTTATCTTTACGAGCCTTCTTTTTACTCTTCTTCTGAGGCTTTGCTTCTGTCCAGACATCTAGAACACAATTACAAATGATATATTGAATAATTCGTAAATAAAAGTATCTCGTAATTTCCTTGTTAATACAACAAACCTCCTAACTCGTCGAACACGGCGGTTTTCTCTTTACTTTCTACCGCTTCATTTTCCTCTACATCGTTGTCTATTTTTTCCACATCGAGCGGCTTTTTCTGCTCCTCTTCCGCAACAGGCTTATTATCTGTCTTTGGTGTAGATGGTACCGAAACGGGTGTACTCTCGTCTTCAACAGTTTTCTTATTCTTTTTCGATTTTCCAGATTTCTTCTCTTCCTTCTCGACCTTCTCAATCTACGATCGAATATTTCATTTATAAATTGTTAGCTAGATTTTAATGCTATGTGAAATAAAGATATACCTTGCTTTCCTCTTCCTTCTGCGGCTCCTTGGCTTTACCTATCTCCTCATCAGAGATAGATGTAAGAATCACTTCTTTCTTCTCCTTCTCTTTGAGCTCCTTATTTTCGGTTTCCTTAGCTATTTTATCCTTGACCTCGGGTTTGTCTTGTTCTTTCTGCTTGGCTTCGTTTATTAAATCAGCCTTCTTAGAAGTCTTCTTATTTTTCTTCGAAGGAGATTCTTCCTCCTTTTTCTTGTTCTTCTTATCCTTGCGAGAATAAGCTTGCTCCCAATCTCCTGTTATCAATAGATAATAGCTTGAAACAATTGTATGAAAAAAATTGTCTTATCTTATGCTAATATATGTAAATCAACTAACCATCGTCAAAGTCCACTGGTTTTTCCTGGAATAAATTCTTCAAATTCTTTTTGTTCTTTGCCTGCTCCACTTTATTCTCTTTCCCAGCCTTAGTCGACAGCTGCTCCTTTTCTTTCTTAGTAGCGACAATCTTGTTGTCTTCTTGTTTACGCTCTTTCAACTTCCCGTCAACATCATCTTCTTTGGTAGCCTTCTTAGGAGCTTCGGCTTTCGTTGCCAATGTCTTTTTAGCTGGGCTTGTTTTCTCAGATGCAACTTGTCCATTAGCAGCTTTCTATAACAAAATATATAAGAACGCTCGACAAATTTCCATATACCGTGTCTGATATTAAAATATAATTTATCTTTTTTCCAAACAATATTGAATGGAATGTATAAATAGTATTTTTTGTCACTTGTCAATAAAATTAAATTTAAATGTAAAATTAAAATTAAATTAAATGAAAATTCTGAATTAAATGGAAAATCTGAAATTTTTTTTCAACACACATGTTAATTATATACTTAAGAAAAAATGTCTAATTATAAATTAATTACTTGATATGCAGATTTGGTATCAACATGAGATAATACTTGAAGAAGTAAGCGATTGGACTTTGGTAAGAGAAAGAGGACAAAAAGCGATTGTAGAAAGCGCCGATAAAAAGAACAGATTTAGCGCTGGACACGCGACAAGATTAATATCTCAGGAATGTGACGGGGATGAGGTGAGCCACCTGGCAAAGAAAACAGACTCGGTCGCGGCGTTACGTCACGACGCGCGGGGAGAAGGAAAACAGCCACCCTCTCGGTCCGGAGGGACCAGCTGATTAGCGAACGTGTGTGCGTGTGTATCGACTCGCGCCCACAAGCGAGCCACCATATGGCGGGCGGTCGCGCCGTGTCCGCGGGGAAAAAGGGCGCGGGAACGTTAGGAGTTTAGGAGAGATAAGAGGGAGCGGGAGGGAGGGACGCGCGGCCGGGTCGCGCGTAGCCGATCCGATGCCGTTTATGTCACTAACCTTCTCGCGGACCTTGCCGCGCTTCTTGCCGAGCTTCCGGTCCACGTCGGAGCTCGCGGAAAGCTGCGCGAACGGCGGCTGCTCCGCCTTCTTGAAGCCGAAGGCGAACACGAGAATGGCGCATACCAGCACGATACCCACGGGGATCGCGTATACGTATTGCGAGTGCTGCAGCAGCAGGCCGATGTGATCCATGGCGGCGCGCGACGTTGCTCGCGGGGCGATGAGCGTGTCGACCGGGGCACCCTGTGCGCGTACCCGCGGGAACGATACACGGACGATGACGGTGCAACGACGACGACGACGATGACGATGACGACAACACGTAGCGATGAACCACAGACGGCTGCGGGCTGACACGACTGAACACGACGCTGACGACGCGGCGACGGCGCGCAAACAGATCGCGCTCAGCAACGCGGCACGAGCTACGCGCGCTCTGACGGACGCGCGGACAACTACTGCTCGCCAGGCGGGCGACCCCGGCGACCACCGAGCGCTGACGCGGCTGTGACGCGTATCGCGGCCGCCTTCAGGGCGCTGCGTGCGGCGACAAACTTCACGCGGTTGCCGCGCGAGGAAAAAATGCGCGGGATTTTTCAAATACCAAGTTGCACATATCTATTCGACAATAAAATGAATGGATAATGACAAACTTAAACACTGAAAGTCAAATGTCAAAATTCGAGCGTTAAATTTTCACCTAATTAAATAATTCAATGACATTTGCAATGAAAAGATAGATAAACAATTTTTATCGCTGAATAAGTGCTAAGCAATGAACTTGGCACCGAATTTTACAAAAATCTAATACTTAAATTTTATATAGTTTCTATATTAAGAATTGTCATTCGATATTAAACTTAGTTTTTCCAAGAATTCTTTAGAATATATTTTATTCGGTAAAGTAGCGCTGCAAGTGCTGTCGCTTGAAACGTCACGTTGGGGTTATGTTTACAGTCCGATATGTGAAATACAATAACGCCGGGATTGTTCGTCATTTGACACTACGCATGGTCGAACATGATTGATTATCGTCGGTCATGTGAAAGCTTGACGTGACCTCATTTATGCTTTTGTGTTGCTGAACAACCGTCGTAACGTCAGTCCGCGATCGCTATATCGCCTGTTTCGAATTCGGCTCTCCGTCGTTCAATTATTAACTTTGCCACGATGTTGGAAGGAGTGAAGCACGTGCTGTTAGTACTTTCAGGAAAAGGTGGTGTCGGCAAATCGACAATCAGCACTCAGCTGGCACTTGCTTTGAAGGAATCAGGCTTTCGAGTGAGTGTCCACAAGCTCCAAAAGTTCTAAAAGATTTACGACGCTTCGTTCAATAATTATCTTCTCGAAATACAGTTAAATAATTTTACAACTATCTTCTGATATTGCTAATGCAACAAAGAGCGAACGTTATACTTAATAAACCACTTGACCAATTTTCATTTTTGAGCCAGATATTTTTGCGATGCGGTTTAACCTTGATGGAAATTGATTAATTAGTTAAATAAAATTAAATGTAACAAAGTGTAAATTACGACAGGTCGGGATCTTGGATGTCGATCTTTGTGGTCCTAGTGTGCCTTACCTACTAAACTTGGAAGGAGAAGATGTTCACCAGTCCTCCGAGGGGTATGTCCTATATTGAGCGATAATTCCTTATTAACAATTTATCCACTGCCAACATGTCACGTATAATCGACAGATGGATACCAGTATTTGCTGATTCAGAGCAGAAACTGTCCGTCATGTCGATTGGTTTCCTCCTGAAAAGTCAGAACGACAGTGTGGTTTGGCGTGGGCCCAAAAAGACTGGTATGATCAAACAGTTTCTAACAGATGTGGTTTGGCGGGACATCGATTATCTGATCATCGATACACCACCTGGCACTTCTGACGAACACATTACAGTCATGGAGAACTTAAGGTTAATTAGTAAATAATATACATATATATCTATATTTAATTATGGGTGAGATAAAATAGAGTTAACACATTTGTGTGACTGCATTAAGACATTCCAACTGAAATTACAGAAATGTAAAATGTGATGGTGCGATCATAGTAACTACTCCGCAAGCAGTTGCGGTGGATGATGTTCTACGAGAGGTGACATTTTGTAGAAAAACTGGCATTCATATAATTGGCATCATTGAAAATATGAGCGGTTTTGTCTGTCCTTCATGTACGGTAAGTACTCTTTCACATTCGCAATTGTAATTTTATATTACTATTCGATATAGCTTTGATAAATCTTACTTTTTACAGGAATGTACCAATATATTCTCCTCAGGCGGCGGGATAGCCCTTTCAGAGATGGTAAAGGTTCCATTTTTAGCTAAGGTACCTATAGACCCACAAGTCGGCCAGTTAGCGGACAAGGGACAAAGTGTTCTGGTAACATTACCTGACAGTCAAGTCGCACAGGTGTTTAGAAAATTAGTCGAAGAACTCACCAAAAGTAAGGAGGCTTGAAGACAGTTGCAGTGCGCGTGATTTTTAGCGTTACTTGCACGTGATGCTCTACCGTCGTCTTTATCTCAGACCAATTTATTTACAGAAAATTGTATATACAAGTATCTCCGTGAGATAATTGTTTTTATACTACAGTATATGAAGTTGCAAAAAGAAAATAAAAAATATTATTTTATCGTACAATACACTTGCATATATTGTAAGAGAGGAAAGGAGGATTACGAAAGGACAGGAAATAGATCCTGATCTATAACAGACATCCATTAAGTGTTCCATTTTATTTTTTCCCTTCAATAATATTAGTGTAAATTCAATTTGCATTAAAATAAAATGCTTGTTGGACCAATGGTTGCTATAGAAACAGTAGAAACAATATACAGCATCATAACAATACTGTCTGTACAATGTGTCTAAAATTCTTTCGCATATCAAACTTCTGCTGTATCTGCTGTATATAATTTCATTTGTTTCCCCAACCCCAGAGACCCTTGACAAAGCCGGTAAGACCAGCCTGTCCCCTCTTAGCCTGATCGCCCATTTTATGCGACAGATCAGGAAACTCGACCATGTTAAAAGCCAGATCGAAGAACAAAGGTTTGCAAGGAATGCTACGCATCGGTGGTGGCAGTTTATAGACGTTCGGTTGCTTCGTGAGAAGTGCCGGATCCTCTCTGTACTCGTGCAAACGTTCGTACAGCGGTTTCTTGCTTTTGGCAAGCTTACTGGTTCCACTCTCTTCCTCCTGACCGTCCTCCAGAACGCTGTGGGCATGAGCAGCATACTGCGCAGCCTCCACAGAGGTCTCCAAATTGCACAAGGCTTCCTTCAGCGCAGCTGGAAGAATCGCGTTATATTTAAGTGCATCTTTAACATGCTGCAGCGATCTCTGATATAAGGCCATAGCTTCGCGCCAACGATGCAGATTGGCGAGACTCTGGGCCATGTAGAAACATCTGAAGGCTCTGTAACATTTTGTTTTCGCCTCCTGCTCCTCCAAAAATTCTGGGTCGTCTTGCAACTGAGATATCTCCACAAGATTGTGCAACGCTGCCTCATACAAACGCACTATATCCTGTGGCTTGGCTTTATCCGATTCCTCTGCCGCTTTGACCAACGTCAGATTGCGTTCCAATGTACGAGATAGCCGAATATATTGCAGATAATTGATCAGATGTTGCTGTGGCGACCACTTGTCATTCTCTTTCTTCAACTCATTCTTGAAGTGGTCACGCACCGCCAATAGAGCATCCTTGCAGTCAATCAGATGCGCCTCCAGCAGATCAATCTTGGCTTGATTGGTGGCGGCTCTCTCCAGAGCTTGATTCAATCTGGAGTCTGCGATGATCAAACCAGCCGCTCGTGGTGGTACCGTACCGCAGGATTTCCCACGCCATGTCACCTCTTCGATATTAGCTTGCTTCTCCCGCGTCTGAGCTATCAGAGAGTCCAGGCTGGCCATCAGTTCACCGCTCAATTGCCCACGCATCTGCATGAGATCGTCCATAGCGCTGGTATCTCCAATGTTATAAGCGCAGTATCTCAGACTGGGTGCCAACTCCTCGACGCGTGCCTTGTACACGATCTGCTCCAGTTCTGGCAGCGCAGATGCCAGATTACCATATACCACCTGTGCCTTCTTCAAGTTTTCCATGGCCTGTTTCCACAGTTGCAACTCAAACTGCAGGGAACCGTTCATCCAGGCTACGTATGCCTGAGCCTCGAGTTTCGTACGTGCGTCGCAATTTATATTCTAAACAGAACATAACAAAACAATAAAATAATGTACAGTCTTGACAATTTTATGGAGCTAATTAATAAAACAAAGTAGAAAAATTAAGAGGTATGTATAAAGTTATAGACAAATTTTCAAAAGCGGTTCTTTTATAAAAGCATACCTCTATTAAATCTTGCAACTGTAACGAGTATGCAGCTGCTTTCTTGAGCCTCGATATCAGATGAAACTTCTTCCTGGGCTCCGTGTTAGATTCCTGACGCAGTTGCATCGCGTGGCTCCACGCGCGCTCGGCCATCATCAAGGGCACTTGCAGGAACTTGTCCTCGCTGACCATAGTCGCGGTGACGTCTCTCCTCTTGAAATGACGCCTGTCACCCTGCGGCACTTTCAACACCTTCCGCAATCTCCTGAGTCTTCTCGAGCAGTAACCGCGATACCGCTGGTAATCGCCGTGTCTCAACCCATGCTGCTGTTGCGCTTCCTTGATTATTTTCAGGACTACACGTTTGTCAGGAATTGATAAGGGCAACAGATTGAAATTGCAATAAATCAAACACGACAGTGACAGAATCAATCTTTACGCTACACGTCAAATTAACAAATTTTACGCTATGTTAATTGGCTGCATCGTTAATTTAATAAAGCCAGCAAAACGTTTAATAAATTTTCAATAAAGCGATAGCGAGAGGTTACGGAAGAACATATGGCATTGACAGTGAACTCTGGTCAGAGACCCGAGGCTTTCACGAAAGGATACTCTCCAAGGAATACGTCCTCGGCTCCTTCGCCGTAACTCCATTCTGCGTCTGATTCTCCTTCGAAAGGTCCACCTTTTCTTCGACTACCATCCTTCCTCAATCACGTACTTGATCCTCATGAAAAAATGCTAAAATATACGTATTTCTCACGTCAGTCACGTCAGAGAGAAACCTGAGAGAGGCCATCGGGCCATCCCGGCCTTTGTTGCATTTTCCGACGCGCCGCCTGAGAAAGTGCAACTCAACTACGTCGTATCGCTCGGTAACCGCACATGGTTTGCGTCCGTGCTAATGGTTCGTGTCCGAACTAGCCAGCTGGAGGGGATA
>NW_020218563.1:0-7983 GCF_003070985.1 Temnothorax curvispinosus | reverse complement strand
ACTCAAAATAAGTAAGTAATCACTAGCCAAATAATCACTTACAGTATAAAATTTCTGTAAGGGAACAGAATTGGCGGAAAGCAAAAACATGATATACATATTTTTCAGATTCAAAATGAATTTTTCTTCAGCTTAATAAAAAAGTGATTTATAAAGTTACGCGTATAAATATAAAAATTATATATAATAATACCATCACTCCCTTACCGAGAAAGATATAAAACAAAAAGTAATCTAACTTTTGTAAGCAAAATCATTGCTATTCTATTTATATAACGAAAACGATAAAAATGACGATTAACATGAATCATCCGTTGTTAAACTCTAATCTAATGAAGAAAGTTTAATAAAACGTGCCATTACTTTATATAACCCGCTGCATCTGATAAGATAATTTATCAATTATCGCTTTCATCATCAATCCCTTATCATTCCTGCTTACGTGCAAGCGACTTATCGGGGAATCTACATAAGTATATAAAGTAGATGGAATGAACATTTGCGTCGAAATTTCGTCTCTTATCCGTTATTAAAGATACAACAAAATGACATTCACAAAATTATTTGTGTTGACGGTGGTAATCTGCATTAATCTGCAGGAAATTTCTGGGCACGGGATGATGTTTGACCCTATAAACAGAAGTAGTGCATGGAGGAAAGGTTTCCCTGTAGAACCAAACTACACTGACAATGAACACTTCTGCGGAGGATACGGTGTATGTATAGAAGACTATAAAACCGATTGCGAAATTTTGTAAAAATAATGTTCCTTGATCTTAATTGATATTTTCTTAATTGTTAGTAAAATTTACTAAAATATATCAATAGTTCGCGCTATTTTAATGTTAAAATTAACAGTAAAATGTAATAGATTTAAGTAAATAAAAAGTTTAAAAGCAAAAAAATTTTTTACTCAAAGAGAAGAACTATATTTTATCCTATAAATATAAGTTTGATTATCAATCATCAATTAATTGATCAATTCAATCAGCATAATTGCTTGCAGCAAAATTTTTAACTATGTGTATAATTCGTTGTCCATAATCCTTTCTTTTCATATATCTATCAAACAATAAAAAATTAATAATTCTATCTATGTTAACAAAATTCTGTAACCTTATTGCTATAATATAATCTTGTTTAACAAATATTACTAAACACATCTTATAAAATAAATTATATATATATATATATATATAACAAATAATGGTTTTTTATAATAATATAAATAACTTGATTAGAAGAAAGAAGAGACGAGAAATTCTCAATTGACTATATTAAAAAAGAATAAATACTTTCCTACCAGATTCATCACGGTAAAAATGGCGGTAAGTGCGGAGAATGCGGCGACGATTATTCTTTACCCCGGCCACGGCCAAATGAAAATGGCGGCATCTATGGAACAGGTGTCATCGTTCAAAAGTGAGTAAATCGTACACAGTGATACCGTTCTAACAAATCAAATTTATAATTAAAACGCTGTAAAATTTTTATTTAGTACATTCTTTAATTTATCTTCCAATTCTAACACGTTATTCAGTCAAAATCAAATATAATTCTGTGATTCAGTTTCATGGATTATCTCAACCCCTAAACGTGTAATAACATCGATAGCCAGACTCTATTAAGATTGGAGTACTCTTTTTGTGTATGTTAGATTATACTGTTACATTGAATTACGTTATATAAAAGAGGATATATATATCATTTTACGTAGATACAAGGCAGGTTCCACCATCGATGTGACCGTTCGCCTCACCGCCAGCCATCTGGGTCACTTTGAATTCCACCTTTGCCCGCTAAAATCAGAAAAGGAATTAGAAACCGATGTGTGCTTCAATAAGTATCCCTTACCATTGGCTAATGGTAGCGGCTATAAATACCCCATTAAAATCCACGGCTCTAGGGATCACTCTCTCAAGCTGGTTCTACCAAAAGGTGTCACGTGTAAACAATGCGTAATCAGGTAGGGATTGAGAACAAAATCTCGTTTGATTTCAACGTTGTTAAGTCTGGATCTCAAGCAAAATATTAACGCTTAATTACTCTTAATTATAAAAACAATATGTCTAATTTTAAAAATTAAAGATGTAAAAAAACATCGATGAAAAATTTAGTGAGAAAGAATTAATTAAATAATAGGTATATAACTGAAATAATATAAAGATTGGTTCTTTTTTTAGGTGGCATTACCGCACCGGAAATACCTGGGGCACTTGTGAGGACGGAACAAAAGGCATGGGCTGTGGCCCCCAGGAAACGTTCAGAAGCTGTGCTGATGTCACTATTACGAATTAGCTTATCACGGACCTCAGATCGAATTTATTAGCTTTATGTCATCTCGAAAGTATTGGGTTCATGCCAAAAAAATTGTACAAAACTAAATTTTCTTAAAGAATTGTTGAAGAAATCTCTAATCTAATCAGGATCTTGACTGAATAAATAGCAGAGAAAGTAACGTATTTGAATACGAATAAAAGAGAATGAAGATTTCGTGTCCTTTGCCCTTAAAAATCAATTTCAGAAAGACAAATTTTCAAGTTCTTTACATCTACATGAAATGTTTATCGCCATGTACTTCCGCATTGCGAAGACAGCAAGCAACATAATTCTTAAAGGCTTTATCTAAAATACAAAACTCAAATATTGTTCTTAATATGTATTGTTTATTCAGATAAATTGAAAACAGATTTTTAACACATTTTAACTTGAAAAAAATTATAATCTTTCAATAAAGACTGGTTCAAGCGATATTACACTATTCCAACCTGATATAAAGCTACGTTTTAGTAATATAATCGTTTTAAGTAATCCGAATAGTTTAAAAGCAAAATGTATAAAATTCACAAAAAGTTAAGCATAAGATTTCACCCTATGACCGAAAATTTATTTAGTCTAAATTGTATGTTATACGCGTCCCAGGAGTTGTGTAATAAAATGCAATACGACATGTGTACTCATATTAATCATTGTTTTTCATTTTCGTGGATTTATACTATTTAAAATTATATTAGTGTTGACGAAACTTACTAAACATTTTAAATTTAAAATCAATTTATAATAAAAATCCAACTTTCTTCTATAAAAATTTGTATTAAACATCGATTCAATTCAATAATTAAAATCAAAGGAAATAAAATGGAGCTAATGAACGGTGCTAATTCTTAGACGTAATTTTTATTTAATTATTACTTATTTATTTCTATTTATGCTATTATTGTTGCTCATTGTTTTCTAATTTCTGATTTCTAAATACGGTGCAACATTTTTGAAAATGTCTTTAGAAAATGTATCTGGCGTACGAAGGCTGATGCATTTATATGGCGCCTAGTGCAAGTGTCTACGACCTGTAGCAAGGCTAACGCGGCCGTACCCGTACCCGGGCTCACGGGTAGAAGGTAGAACTGGTGGAAGACGCACACGAAGAAGAGGTAGGCCAATGCGAGGCTCGTCGGCGGTGGCGAATCCCGTTCACCGCGGTACTGCCTGCACTACAGCTCCGGCCTCGGCACGGATCGCCAACGAAACGAGAGAGAGCGGCCAGTCGATCGGTCACCGTGCACGCGTGCTTTCAGCGGTGTCCCCGGACTCCCCGGCAGTGTTTCGAGAACTGCGAACTCTACAAATTCCTACTCTTTCTCTCTTTCTTTCTCTGCCTCTCTTTCCCTCTCTCGCTCCCTCTCTATCCCTCAGTCCCCTTCACATACATACGCACATACGAAGTGGACCGTTCTCTCTTTCTCTCTCTCTTTCTCTCCACGCCATCCAAGTCTCTGAAACTCGTTTCAGTCAGCCACGGACTGCCCGTTGTTCCCGCGTTGTTGGTTCACGCGCGTTGCTGGTCGCGGGCAGCAGCCTCACCGCGCAGGAGAACGCGGACTTGGATTTTCCCTTCCTGATCCCCGTTTCCGGTCTTTTCGCCGACGAAATTAGTGGGGTGCGTGTGAACGAGCGAGTGTTTACGTGTATATACGTCTGTGCAGAAGAATGCGGTAGGATGCGTATCCAGGAAAGATGTTTCCTGCTGGGTCTCTGCCTCTTAGGCGGGGTCGCCTTTTCCCTGACAGCCAATGCTGAAACACCAGTTACCACGACACCCGGTAAGCTTCCTTCGGGAATAAGCTCCTATAAAAAATACCTTGTATTACATATTACTAAAAAAAAAAAAAATCGCGATGATAGGCGACAAGAAATTATAATATGAGAAAATATTTGAAAAAAAAAACCACATTCCGTAAGCAAAAAGTTATCCAAAAGTACACCAATTATCTATAATATCTATGTTAAGGAAATGATTACTGATACCGAAGAAAAGATTATTGAAATTGTTGGTAACAATATTAATGAAGAATGTCCTTTGTATAAAAATCTTAAAAAAAAATATCTTCCTTGTTTTTATCATTATCATTCACATAAACCGTAAGAAAACAACTTTGAAAAATTATACGTGGTAAAAATTTAGGAGATTTCTTTGAAAATATGTTCCTTTAGATTTTGTCTTACATTGTCTTTCAAATACTTGCGTTACGTGAGTGAAGATGTAAATACTGATAACGAGAGAAAGGGAAGTTTTATAAATTTCCTTACATTTTTTCCTTCTTAATTTTAAACGAGACATTTATCCGAGATGCGTTTTATATCATTTGCGTAATAATATAACGCGCGGGTTCATTAAAGCGGTGAATGAAACGCGTAGGATTGCGTGACGCAGCCAAAGACTTTAACGACCGCGCAAGAGAGGCGCCCGGATTTCCCAGGCTCTCTTGCGGCATTCGCGTCACATCTCACATCGGGCTGAATTAAAGAAAATCAATTCTAGGATATCTTCGCGGTTTTTCTGAGAATGACTCGCAATAGCGAAACAGTCTCCTTCGCGAGACATTCATTCGTATTTATATCAGTCACTCAATTAATAAGATGTAATTTCATACTATCTTATTAAGGTTAATTAACGATAATTTCAACTTTCTGTTAATCGATATATATTTTATTAAAAATATATAAAACAAATATTGAACGGCTTATTAACGTCCGCTTGACAAATACCGAATCAGATATTAATCAGATTCTTTCTTCTCCTTTGGTTGCAGAGTGACAAAAGAAAACATGCGTGCCATAAAATAACTGATAAATAAATTAATCAAATACATGCAATAAGCAAAAGAAGTATTATATCACGGAAAGAACGGTTTTGCTAAATAGTATTTAAAAATTTAGCTAGATACAGATCTGAAAATAATTTTCTTTGATCATCAAAATTTTAAAACTTATTATATTATTTTCGAAATTTATATACTATAATATGGTCAAGTTTTTTTAATCCACACTTTTAAATTTTGTGATATTGCAGAATCTTTTTTCAACAAAAGAAGGAGTATTTGCGGCAGATGTAGCTTTAAAATCAAATGTTTTTGTTTACTTTCAAACATTGGGCATTACTTCAACTAATATATAATAGTTATAATTATACTAATTAATTTAATAATTCGGAAATTATGTAGACAAAGATACGCAACGTTAAAAAAATTAATTAAGTGTAATAAAGCTGTTGACATTTTTTGCTATGTAGAGGTCTACAAATTGACTAAATGGAGAGTGGTTAAAAAGATGGGTTAACCGTAGAAAGGAGATCGCCGCCTACTTACGGCGTCCTTATAAAGTAGAATCTGTTAGTCGAACACGTCAGGTGTATCTTCGTGATGAATACCGCATTCGTGCGGACCGGTTGAACCGTTACAATTCACCGTTCCTAGTACGATAAATGTTACCGAATATTCCACTCGAAAATGTAATTAGATACATATTTGGCTATTAGCTATAATTAGCAATACAATTGTACGAGCTCTCGTACGCGTCACTCAATAACACTTACCAGTTCTGCGAGATATTTACTCGCAGTATAAATATTATCACATATGCATTTATTCTTTCAATATGCAATCAGAACTTTTGTATATATACAGTACATTATAAATCAAATTTGAGGAAATTAAACCAAGTACTTAATTATATATTTTTTATTTTATTTAATTTAAGTTTTAAATCGAATTTACTATGTTAGTTTTTAATTTAATGTATAATAATTCTGAAATTTTTTTAATGAAAATTTAATTCTTATAAGTAATTAAAGTATATATGTAAATTTTATTTAATTTCCTCCTTTCGAACTTTTACATTCAAGTCGCACGTGCACTTTCTCTGGTGCAGCCTGCAGGACTAGACACGAAAAGTCTCTGAAAAGAAACGGTAGCGAATAGGAAAAGTCGCCGACTCGCCTTAGTCACGCTCGCGTTTCCATGTATAATACGATCGTATAACTTACACATTATATTATGCGGTAATGTAACGGGCGGATTAAGTCACGTGCTCGAATGCAATTTCCAGTGCATTTATTGTATACGTACATACATATATATACTGCTGCGCCCCGTCATTAAATCCTCGTTCCTTTTGCAACACGGCGCTAGACAAATTACACACCTATGGTTTAACGCCCCAAACGTAGTTATTAAAATTATTTCCTGTAACATAAGTAAAACTGTATAATAAAATAAGTGTTATATATAAATGTGATAAATGTGTAAGTAGTAAATGCAGGTGGCACATATAAGAGAGGTACGATCAATCAGGCGATTGTACGCGATCTTTCTTCCGATTTTCCTCAAAATTGGAAATAAGATTAATAATAGTAGCTTAGAAACACAAGGCATTCATGAGTGTCAATCTAGCTTAGAAACAAGACATTCTCATTAATAAGTAAATAAAGATTATATTAGTCACTCATATAGTTTCGAGAGATAGTAACCACCTTGAGGAAATTGCAGCATATAATATGCATAATCCAAGGTGACATGCATGTGTAATACATAATTTTTTTAAACAATACAAATATCTAAAATATTGTTTAATGATCTCAATATCTTAACTTTTGTTGAAAAGTGTCTTTAAGTGATTTAGGTTTGTTTCGGATTTGTCATTGTTCGATTTGAATCTCTTTTAATCCTATACGACTACACGCGTGAATTTGTGAGACCCGGTAAAAAGTCGCTAACACTCTTAGAAACTTCTTATTCAAATGTTTGTATTTTGTGATGCAGCAAGCATATTTGAATGCTCTATATTTTGCAGTAATCATATTTTATTTTTATTCTGACAAAAGTTTAATTTAAAAATATGTAATTTTACCAGAGTTACGTATAAAATTTGACCGAATCTGAGAGATCTAGCGCGAAAGTTCATCAATTTTTAAGAAGCAAAGTGTCTAATAATTTTACTAGATAATTGAATCTCTTAAGCGTCTATTCCTTTTGCTCAGGTACCAATGGCGAGGATACTCTAGGAGTGCAGCCCCTTCGTACAGAATGGCGGAACGATACAACAGAAACGAGAACTGTGTATCCGACAAAAGAAGCTGACGTCAAGACCACGACTGAAGCTAAGAAGAAGACCGTAATAGACTTTAAGGCCAAAGGCGATCAGAAATACCAAAAACCCGTCGTCAAGGATGATGACGCGAGGAGGGTTGCAGATTCCGACGCTCCGATGACGTCATCGATTTCACCCACGACGACCGCGATGAAGGTCGATCAATCATCAGCGACGGTGAAATCGATGGACGCTACGGGCGTGACGATTCCGTTTCTTCTTCACGGAGTACCGATCGTCGCTGTGACGAGGACGACGCCGCCGAGCAGCCTTGCTGCCCAGGGTACGACGAGCGGCGCAGTGGGGGCTCAAATGACGGAAGACACAACGTCATCGAGAGGCAGAGCCTTAAACGTCACCGCCTCGGAGCCAATGAACTCGTTGCACGCTAATATCACGGATCTCAGCGACATCAGCATGGACGAGGACGACAAAGAAGTCGAAGGTGAGTATTGTGGAGACATGAACATGACACGAGACATGGACACGACGGACATTAATTTTTTTGTTACGGTTGACGTTGGAAAGAATTACATTGGAGAGAATTATCAAATTATT
>NW_020218562.1:10822-11140 GCF_003070985.1 Temnothorax curvispinosus | reverse complement strand
CTTTATACACTATTTGTCTACTGTACGGTGTCAAGTAGTGACCTATTCTATTTAAAAAACTAGTTTTCTCCCCTATCTTTTTTAACATATAATCACAATGTTCAGCAAAAGTGAGCTTACTGTCAATCATTACACCTAAATATTTTATTACTTCCACGCGTTCTAACACATCGCCATTCATACATGCTATTCTTATCTGTCCTTTAACTTTATTTCTACTACTCCGAACAATCATATATTTTGTTTTTTCTGCATTTAGCTTTAACTTATTTAGGTAGAGAGAGAGAGAGAGAGAGAGAGAGAGAGAGAGAGAGAGAG
>NW_020218562.1:6511-10722 GCF_003070985.1 Temnothorax curvispinosus | reverse complement strand
GAGAGAGAGAGAAAGAATGAATGAATGAATGAATAAATGAATACATTTATTAGCTTTTAGCTATCATACAATACACTTCACTTAAATCCATTTTTCAGTCAATCTTCTTTTAAATTCGCTTACATTATTATCAATGTTTCTTACTTCCTCAGGCAACTCATTACAAATCCTTATACCATTATAAAACAAATCTTTCTGTCCTGTTCGCGTTTTTCTAAATTGTACTTGTAATTGGTTTACTTGCCTCGTTTTATACTTATGTCCCTCTTCTACCTTCTCAATTTTATTACACAACCTCCTCGGTAACAATCTATTAGCTAGTTTACACATAAATATACATACATTATACTTAATTCTCTTTTCTACGCTCATAATTCTTAGGACACTCCTCATTTCATCGCATGAGGTATATATCGAACATTTAAGTACTGACCTAATTGCCCTATTTTGACATACTTGCAACTTATCTAATTATACTCTACTCAAACCTATAAATACTGTTGAGCAATATTCCATAATGTCTTGTGCCGCAATTGCCTTATACAATATGCTTCTTACATACATATAATAATAGGTCGACACCCACTCTCCTAATAAATTGTGTCTTAGCACTCATCTTTTTAATAAAATATTGCACATGCTTCTCAAATGTCAATACTTCATCTACCATTACACCTAAATATTTGTATTCATTTACTTGCTCCAATCTTTCGTTTGCAATTCTTATATCACACTCCGTATTTTCCTCGCATCTACCATTTCTTAGTAACATGAAATTGCTTTTTTCCCCGTTCAATTTCAACTTATTTGCACGTAACCAACCATATATTTTCTCCAGTTGCTTATTAATAACATATTCAATAGCATCTATTCTTAAGTTTTCAAAGTATACAATAGTATCGTCTGCAAACATTCTAATTTTGCATCCAAGAATCATTAAGTTTACAATATCATTGATATATATATAATATAAACAATAAAGGCCCAAGAACTGATCCCTGGGGTACTCCACTTTTTACCTTCCTTGCTTCAGACATTACATTCTTATATTTTACCTTTTGTACTCTATTATTTACATAATCTTGTAACCAAGAGATAACCGTTCCTTCAAATCCAAGAAATTCCAATTTAGCAATTAATATCTTTCTATCTATTGTCTCAAAAGTTCTACGATAGTCCAGAAAAACAACTCCAATCTTATTACCTTTACTTATTGCTAATTTTCACTCAGATATTACACTTTGTAACGCAGTTTCACACGAGTAGCTATTTCTGAAGCCCGATTGGCAATCGGTAATAATATTGTGCACAGAATTTATCTAATCGCAATTTTACTACGGTTTCTAATACCTTCTCATACATTGGCAACATATTAATCGGTCGCAAATTTTTCGCATCATTTGATCCTGTTACTTTAGGTATCGATACAACAGTAGAACATTTCCACTCCGACGGAAAGACCCCTTTGGCTAGAGACATATTGCAAACCTCCAAAAATATTCCATTCATTGTTTCATATGCCCATTGTAAAACTATCGTACTAATACCCTTATCCGTCCCACTTTTACGTTTTAACTTTCTAACTATCTTTGATAATTCATCATTTGTTACCTCCTCAAAACTCTCCATCATACCTTCTCCCTTATTACCTAAGTAGTCACAAAACTTTTCATCCCCTATTTCTATACTTTCAACATTTTCATCAATACTTTCAATAAAATATTTATTTAGTTTATCAGTTATCTCTAAATCATTCACATATCTTACTCCGTCTATCAATATATCTACTCCATATTCATTATTTTTACCAGATTTCAATATATTAGTCTTAACTGCTTTCCATAATTTATATGAGTCGCCTTTAAATGTGTCAATTTGATCTAACAAGTATTCTGTTTTTCTATCTCTGATTAGTTTAACGACTCTGTTTCTACACCTTTTAAAATCCGTCTACACCTCCGGATTCCTACTCTCTATGGCCTCTTTATATTTCTTATCCCTCTCCTTAATTGCTTCCAATATGTCTCCATTAAACCATTTATTGTGCAACCATTTTACCTGTACAATCTTTTCTTCTATCGGCGCCAACTCATTAACCGCATCACTTATTACGCATACCAGCCAATCTGCCTTAACATCTATATCACATATTGTCATATTACTATGTTTATATAGTCTCTTCTCGCATTAGAGAGAGAGAGAGAGAGAGAGAGAGAGAGAGATTTTTTGATTGATTGATTGAGCTTTATTAGCCTTCTCGGCTATTTACATAACTCGGTTTTTCCTAAAATTAAGTCCTCTACATGAGGTACAATAAATTCTCTTAACCTACGTTTTTTCTTAAATTAAATCTACATGAGGTACAACTATCTTCTTTATATTTATCTCTCTTTTTATTCATATTAAATCCTACTTTAAGCCATGCATGGCCCGTTAATTTCACTTGTTTCTTTCGCACACTCACATTTCTTACTATTTCTATCCTATCACATAAATGTTCTACCCTGTCTTCTAATATTACAAAATTATCGATATTAAATTCTTTATATTTATTTCTCATTTTATTCATATTAAATTCCACCTTTAGCCATGCATGGTTTGTTATTATAAGTTACTCATTCACTTGTCCCTTTATTTCCTTATTCGAAAAAATTAATTTTATCATCGCTTGACTATACCTATATTAAAGTCCCCTATCACTATACAGTCATACTTTATTATTAAATCTTCGACCGTATGTTCCAGAAATCTCACAAAATCGCCATTTGACGCACTCGGCGAATGATACTCTACTGCTGTCACACCTTTACACCACTATACCCCGGTACAAAACTGATATAATTTTTCCACTAGCTTTACTCTATCTATTGTATCAAACGCTTTGACCTCACTATCATAACTTTCTATAGTCAATCTAGTCTCGGATAACTCTCGAATCGCAAGATTTACCCTCTTTATAACATGATGTCGAATTTCATCCTTATGCGCCAGACAGCCTTGTGCCTTCGTATACCAGAGTAAATCAGCTTTTTCCTGTGGTTGCTATATTGTATCTTCCCAGCCGGCTCTTTTTTCTCTTCCCCCAATACTTTCTTAAATGTCGGACATTCCGAATCCAGCGCCTCGTGTTCAACATTTATCTTCAAGTTGTATGTCTGATTCTTAAAAGTACAGTTCACACATCTCTTCTTTGCCGTTGTACATTCGTTCGCCTTATGATTTCCTGCACATTTATAGCATGTTTCCTGTCTCGTGCAATTCTTGGCAATATGATAATATCCCCAGCATTTAAAACATCTTCTAACACTAATATAATTAAAGAGAGAGAGAGAGAGAGAGAGAGAGAGAGAGAGAGAGATTGATTAATCGTTATTTATTAAACGCTCTGGGACAGGTCCCCTAAAGCGTTAAGACAGTGTTACACAATATACAAAACGAGAAAAAAACATACAACGTTGCAATATAATTAGGAAAATAATAGAGATAAGAGAAAAGAAAGTATATATAAATATGTATATGAAGAATGAGCATATAGAGCATATAAAGTATATAAAGCATGTAAAGCATATAAAGCGTATAAAGCATATAAAGAAAACAACAAAACGATTACAAATAAAACCAAGAGCCCTCTTAATGCAGGAGTATGTTCAATTGTGAGTCTGCAGTGATTGCTGGAGCAAATACTTGTAGAATTTATGCTTAAATTCGCGAATAGAAGAAGAATTGCGAATGTCGAGTGGAATGTCATTCCACAGTTCAGCAGCTAGGGAGCAAAAGGAGCGCTTGAAGAACTCCGTGCGGCACAGCGGAAGGTTTAGAGCGCTGCCCTGGGCCCTTGTATCGCGCGAGGCAATATCTCGCTTAAACACGAAATTACTGTAAAGGACCTGAGGTTTTTTTTTCCACAACACGGAGAAGGTCAAGTTCCCCACGAAGTACAAACGTCGGAAGCAAGTTCTTAGCCAACCAAGTCTGGCTAAAAAGGGAATAATGTGCTCGTCCAATTTGACCTGGTAAATGAAGCGGACACACTTGTTGAAAGCTCTCTGCAAACAAAGGTCCTGCTCTTCCGTGATATTGGTTTGGACCGAGCAACTGTAGTCAAACAGAGAAAGAGAGGAGGAGAGAGAGAGGGAGGGAGGGAGGGAGGGAGAGAGAGAGAGCGAGAGAGAGAGAGAGAGAGAGAGAGAGAGAGAGAGAGAGAGAGAGAG
>NW_020218562.1:0-6501 GCF_003070985.1 Temnothorax curvispinosus | reverse complement strand
AGAGAGAGAGAGAGAGAGAGAGAGAGAGAGAGAGAGAGAGAGAGAGATTGATTGATTGATTGATATTTATTATGCCATAGTGAAGACTTTAGGCAAGTAATGAATAATAGGATGATACACGTGATGTAAACAACAGCAAAATATAAAAGACAGAAGTTGATATGAGTTAGAAACTAAAAAAGATACAAGACGCAGTGTGATAGCTACCAATAAAGCAGTAATAAAAATGGAAATAATGAAAATAATAACGTTTGATATCGCGAAAGAATAATAATATTATTTCCATTCCTAATTAATGCTTCCCTACATGCTATAAAACTAAATAAGTCGAATGAAACGTGCTTAAACATACATATTCATTATGATTATGTAACATCACATCACATACCCAGATTTCATTGGACAAGTATAAATTATCTGAAGTACTGTTGAAGAATCATGTATCAACGGAAATTCCGTCGTAGTGCTCTCTCGAACAAAAGAACATGAATAATGTAACCACATGAACTGGAACTGTGTAGAACTTTCTTAAGCCTGAGACGATTACCAAGTTAAACATTAAGTGAAAAAGCTTATCGTAATATTATAATCATTAATTTGATATTTTGTGTAGTGGTGAAAAGAAAGGCTCGCATGTGCCGTCACGAATGTCAAGAATAACGAGATCATCAGAAAATAAACAAATATTTAAACAAAAATAAGAAGAAAAGTAGAGAAGCTAAAAACAGATGCAAAACTCAAATATGTAATGAAAATAGGATATGATAAAGAGCAAGTAATACTAATCAGAACTAAATAGTGTATATAAGACTAAGAACTAAGGACTAAAAACTAAAAACTAAAAACTAAAAACTAAAAACTAAGGCGCAGCGCAATTTACAAACTAATAACAAAGAGATCCATGTTATTTTACCGATCGACCGAATATAAAATATATATATATATATATATATACAATACGCAATGTAGCAAACGGAAGAAACAGAATCGTAAGACTACAATAACATGACCCAAAACAAAAAAAATGGTTCAGTAAACGATTAGATTAACCCGATCAGATGACCCGACTTAAAGTAAGTGATTTGGCACGCCACTAGACTTGATATTAATGTCATGTTCCAACGCCTGACGGCTCCAAGATAGAAGCATGCACGGAACTAGACTCGAGAGAAAAGAAATGGTTGTGAAGCTTACGTTTAAATACGATGACAGTTGATGAGGACACGATCTCAGTAGGAAGAGAGTTCCATAGATAAATTCCAGCTAAATGGAAGGACCTGTGATAAGTTTCAGTTCTGTGGATAGGAATTTGATACGCATGTTCCAGTGTAAACCGCGACGAACGTCTAATCAAGAAATCAGGCTTAATGAAGATTTCGGAGAGGTAACTGGGAGACATACCGCGGGATATTTTGTACATTTCGATTCCCAGAAAGTACAGACGTCTGTTTCTTACGGACAACCACCCCAATTGATGACGAAAAAGCGTAATGTGTTCGTCGCGTTTTAAATTGAATATAAAGCGAATTGCACAGTTGATAAGAGTTTGCAATCTACCGTTGAGCTCATCAGTGACATCGTTATATACAAGAGAACAGTAATCTAACAGAGGCCAGATCAATGCAGTCACAAGTTTTACCCGCAACTGAAGTGACAAGGAGTTCTTATGGAACTTGAGCTTGTACAGCGTGAAGTGTACTCTCCTTGAAACATGGGAGACATGACTAGCCCAAGACAGGCCAGACCTCATTATGACACCCAGATTACGCGCTTCAGTAACATAGGGAATCGAAGCACCACCAACAGAAATGAGGGGAAGGTCGTTAAGATCGATTTGCTTGACGTAATTTCTGCTGCCAAGTATTAAGACCTTGGATTTATTTAAATTGAGAGTTAGTCCATTTGTAGCCGCAAATTCAAAGACTACACTCACATCGTGCGTCACAAGTTGAAGCACAGCATTTAATTAAGAAAAGAGACACGTGCGATAAATTTGAATGTCATCGGCGAATATCAAGTGCTCTGTAAATCTTAAGAACGCACCGATATCGTTAATGAAAAGTGAAAAAAGGAGAGGTCCCAAGACGGATTCCTGCGGAACACCAGCAATGACAGATAGCTACTCGGAGAAAACACCTTCTAAATCGACAACTGCCTGGAGACAACCAGTGAGGTACAAAAAAATTAGTCCAATGGCGAGATCAGAAAAGCCCCATTTCCTGAGCTTGGTCAAAAGCAAAGGATGAGAGACAGTGTCGAAGGCTTTACTGAAATCAAAGAGAACAAGTATCAGTACCTCACCTACGTCGACACCACTCCTGATATCATGAGCTAATCGTAGGAGGGCAGACTGGGTCAAATAACCCTTACGGTATACAGACTGCCTAGCATCAAGAATGTTATGCAAATTGATGAAGTTAACAATTTGACGATAAATAAATTTTTCGAATAGTTTCGAGAGTTCACACAGGTTGGCTATGGGTCTTGTGTCTGAAGGAGAGATGGGTGATTTAACTTTGGATAGTGGACGTACTATAGCACGTTTCCAAGGAGATGGGAAATGGCCTGAGCTGAGACAACAAATGAAAAATGTGGTCAGGAGATTACCAATATGGGGCCAAGGCGATGGCGAATAATGGTAACTGATCAAAGCCAGAAGCAAAAGAAGGAGAGGAAGGTGAAGCTATTGCAGAGCGCAGGTCGTCAACGGATATTTGAGAAAAATAAAATTGCGGTTCGCCGAGCACTATGGATATGATATCAGAAAATTGGGATTGTGTACAGGAAAGATAACAGTTTGAAATAGAAGCATAATAAGCATTCAAAAGATCACGCGAAAAAAGTTAAGGGGTGAAGAACGAGGTGATTCGATAAGACCAAGATTGGCAAGTTCGCGCCACATCTTGGACGGATCAGAAATTGTATTTAGTCTAGCTGTGTGATACTGTTCTCTGGCTCGTCTAAGATCTCGCGTGAGATTGTTTCTGAAAAGTCTATAAATGTGAAAATCGAGGATGTCACCGGATCTGCGCGCGATGTTGAAGAGCCGGTTGCGGTGTCTGATTTTGAGAAAGAGAGAGAGAGAGAGAGAGAGAGAGAGAGAGCCTTTATTAGTCTTCTCAGCTATTTACATAACTCGGTTTTTCCTTAAATTAAGTCCTTAAATTAAATCCTCGACATGAGGTACAATTAACTTCTTCATATTTATCTCTCTTTTTATTCATATTAAATCCCACTTCAAGCTATGCATGGTCCGTTATTTTATGTTTCTCATTCACTTGTTTCTTTCGCATACTCACATTTCCTACTCTTTATATCTTATCACATAAATGTTCTACCCTGTCAAAATCTACATTATCGATGTTAAATTTTTTATATTTATTTTTCTTTTTATTCATATTAAATTTCACTTTTAGCCATGCATGGTCCGTTATTATAGGTTACTCATTCACTTGTCCCTTTAATTCCTTATTCAAAAAAATTAATTCTATCATCGCTCGACTATACCTATATTAAAATCCCCTGCGATTAAAGAGAGAGAGAAAGGTTATTAATATATGTATATCTTTTTTCAGATTCACAATAACGATGATCTTACTAAGGCCAATAATATTTTGAAAGCGCAAGTTCAAGAGTTGCAGCATCAACTGGCCGCTGCTTTAGCCAAGCAACCACAGTCTGCAGTGATAGGTGCTGGCAATGATCTACAGCCATCACAGCATGCAGTTACACCGCCATTAGGAAATCAAAAGGATACATTGCAACGTAAATATAATATAATAATATAATATATAATAATAATCTTATAATAATATTTTGAAAGCGCAAGTTCAACGTAAATATAATAATAAATAAAAAAAATAATAAATAATATACGTAAATATATAAATTATATATTTTTACAGCAAAACATAAAACTGCTCGATGGGCGAGAACAGGAAGAGCCCGAAAACGCGGACGCGGACGCGAACGTGGACGTGGCCGCGGACGTGGAAATGTGATAATAAATATTATTAATTAATTCTTTGTTCTGTATTACTATGTAATAATTACTATGTATTACTATGTAATATTTCCAAAATAATTGAACAATTAAAAAATATATTCAAAATATTACTTACAAATATATATTAATTACTTCTTCTTTATTCGTTGTTTCCATTAATGTCACTTATCCTTCTTTTTCCTCTTATAAATTGCTTAAGCTGTAAACTGTCAAAAGTTTATCGAAAAAATTGAATATCCAACATCGAAATCAAAAATTTATCAAAATGTTTATTTATAATAAAGTTTATTTTTACTAAAATTTATTTATATTAAAAATCTATAAAATTGTATATGTAAAATTAAAAATTTACATTTTAAGAAATTGGAAATTTTACACAAAAATGCTTGAGAACGCAATTACACGTTTTTTTAATAGACAAACAGACATACTAACCTAAGAACTATGACAGACAGACAAATTCAATTTAAAAAACTATCACCCCCATCCCGTAAAAATCTTATAAATTTTTAATTAATTTTTAATTAAGTAATCAATTTCAATAAATAAAATTTGTTTGTTGTTCAAAAAAATTTTATTAATACATATTTCAAAATTGTAAAAATATTTACACACAGAATTAAGATCAAACATACTGTATTGCCATGTTGAATAAAAAATTTCGAAAATAAATTTATTGCTATATTATACAATAAAAAATTTCGAAAATTTTATTTTTTATAAATTACATTTTATTTCTTTTTTTTCTTTTTATTCTTATCAATATCCTGCTCTTTACGCTTCTTATTTTTTTTTTATATTCAGCTTCACAGTTTTTTAAATACTCATTTTGGTTTTTAATTTCCATTAGTGCATTTATTAATAGATGATCAAACTCATTTGTAAAATTATAAAAAATGGAAAAAATTAATTATTATTTTTAATTACTAAACGATAATTATTTTATTTACCATTTATTTACCATTTAATTTATCATTTATAAGATTTACTAAAATAGAAAAAAGAGAAGATTAGAAAAATAAGTAAAAAACCCCAAAAAATATTAATTTTTGTTAATTATTTACCATTTCTAAAATCTTCGATTTCTCTTCTATTTATTTCACTCATACTGCTCGTACTGCCATTTTCACTCTGTTGATTTGTTTCATTACTGGTAACACTTTTTATTTTATATCCATTTGTTTCATTTATAATCACGTTTTCAATTTCATTCAATTGCATTTCATCTATGCTGATATCTATAATAATAATTGTAAATAGATTTTTATATATAGATCTATATTTTTTTATAAAAAAATATTTACTAAATTCAGAAAAAAAGTAAGAATAGAGAAATAAGTAAAAGAAACAATCATGTATGATTTACCATTACTAAATTTTTTGCTTTCTCTTCTAGCTATTTCATTACCATTTTGTATTTCATATCCATTTGTTTTATTTACATTTTCCGTTTTACTCAGTTTCATTTCATCCATGCTGATATCTATAATTATAAATAGATCTTTATATATCTATAAATATATCTATATATATATATAAATATAAGTATATTTACTAAAATATGGAAAAGGAAAGAAGTATATTTACTAAAATAGGGAAAAAAAAGAATAGAGAGATATATAAACTAAAAAAAGAAATAAATATTATTTAGTATTTACCATTTCTAGATTCTTCGATTTCTCTTCTACTTATTTCGCTCATGTTGTTCGTGTTGCCATTTTCTAATGCACTCTGTTGATTTATTTCACCACTGATAACACTTTGTATTTTATGTTCACTTGTTTCACTTATAATCACATTTTCCATATCCATGATGACATCTATTTCATTCAGTTTTATTTCATCTGATGACATTTAACATGTGAAACCAGCTACTTATGTATATAGTCAATTATTATAAAATGACTCACGTAAAAAATATAAACTGTATCACCTTTAAAGAGTGATTTTAGCAAAATTTAGACTTAATGAATAAATTATATGTGTGCGCGCGTGTATGTGTGTCAGCATATACATTTCTTTGAGATTCGGTCAATTATTTCCAGAAAAATTTGAAAAATTTTGGAACCGGTTCTCAAAAAAATCGGTAACAAAAAATTATACACTTAATGCAATCCCCGGGAAATTCTACCCCTACTTTATATACAATTCTTTGCGATTCGGTCAATTAATTCCCGAAAAATTGGAAAAATTCGAAAAACCGGTTTTCAGAAAATCGGTAACAAAAAATCATACACTTTATAACACTCCCCGGAAAATTCTACCCCTGTTTCATATACAATTCTTTGAAATTCGGTCAATTATTTCCGGAAAAATTGGAAAAATTAAAAAAACCGGTTTCCAGAAAATTGGTAGCAAAAAACTATACACATTATGGCACTCCCCGGGAAGTTCTACCCCTACTTCACATATTTTTGGTAAAAATTCGGTCCACTAACGAATGAGTAGGTGCGCGTAGGTGCGTGTAGGTGCGTATGTTGCGTACGTAGGTGGGT
>NW_020218561.1:0-1537 GCF_003070985.1 Temnothorax curvispinosus | reverse complement strand
TGCTTGTCCCTCGATGGCGTATCGGTATTGTTGGTATTCTCGCCGTTTCTTTAGTTCGGCGAGACCGCAAACCATGTGCTTCAGCAGCTCAGGCTCTTCCATCTCTGCGTAGTTAACCTCTTGTCCCCGCTGTGTCATTGAGGCTCTTATTTTTTCGGTTGTTCCCCGACTAGTGCTTGGCTGGGGTTGTTCTATTATAATTCCGCCTCGGTTGTTGTCGGTCGGCTGCTGTCGTTCCTCCTGAGGCAGTGCTGCTTCTGTCAATTCTACCTTTGGCTTGGGTTCGACCTCCTTGGCTTCGATCACCTTGATGATCTCTACCTCGGCTGATTCCCGCTCGTCGTCGTCCACCATCCCCGTCGGCTGGTTATTGATCAACTCGGGTGGGCTGGGTACTATGGGTGGTTGATTATTCTCCACCTCCCCGCCATCCATCGGCAACTGTCCAACTACCTCGACATCGGTCGCTGGTCGTTTGTCCATATCGCCTTCCATTATCGATGTTGCTACCGATCTGCTCTTGCTGCTAGCTGTGAAGCTAATGAGCTCTTCGGATCGTCGCTCCTGCCCCACTCGTGCGTCTGAGAGGTTTATCCCCACTTTTCCGTCGCACCTGCGCAGTCGGCCGTCACTCTCGTCCCACTTAGCAAAATCCGCTCCGAAAAAATTTTCTTGGAGACCCCTCGTGTGGGTGCTCAAATTACTCGTCTCGCTCAGCGCTTTTCGACAGGCAATGTCTTTTTTTTCGTTCGCTTTTTCACAATCCGCACTTACGCTATGTTGGCGCTCGTGTGGTGTAACACCGTATCGTATACCAATGTGTTCTCCGTGTCTCGTCGCTTTTTGAAAGTGTCTCACGCGCCTTTTTCTTGGTGATATCATTCGTCTCGAGGATCGTGGTCTCTTCTTCGCCCCTTTCTCCTTCCGCTTGCCCGCACTTTCGTATGCGGACTCCTCGTCGGTCGTATTTCGCGTCACCGTCTTTGCTCGCACTGGCCGGTTCTCTTGACGCGATTCATCACGCGACGCGATTTTATCATCGAATTTCACGCGTTTTCCCGTGCACTTGTTCGATCTTTCGCAACTGTCGTCACCTTTCGGCTTCACTTTATTCGTCGGACCGACGATTGTTACGGATTCGTTATCACTGTCGGTTTCGCGGTAGTTCACCTTGTTTCGGTTCACTCGCGGCTTCGATTTTCTCGGCACTATCTCAGGGCTCGGTGGCACATAGTCACTGTCGTCTGTGTTGACGTACATGGCATTCATCGCTTTCGCTGATTCTTCCTTGATGGTCTGCTCCCCGTCATCCTTGGTCTTCCGGATGTTCGGCTCCCCGTCATCTCTGAGTTTCGGAGTGTTTGGCTCCCCGTCATTTTTGACTTTTGGGGCGCCCGGCTTGGGTTTTTCGTTTTCTTCCGGCTGTCGCATTATCGCACAGCACTCTTGCTCGCTCTCCTCCGAAGATTGTTCTTCGGTTTCCTCTTCGTGTTGATTTTCGCCGTTCGCCGTGATTGCCGCAAGGTTTCTTCCTCGT
>NW_020218560.1:0-7791 GCF_003070985.1 Temnothorax curvispinosus | reverse complement strand
ATCTAAATACGAGAAAAGTCCCCACGATTTACGGACACCCTGTATATATATAAATATGTAAACTATTAATTTGTTAATTATAACTCTGACTAAAATTTTTATATGTAGAATAATGAGAAGAATTATATTATGAAAGAATCATACAATTTCCATTTTAAAAAATGCAGATGACCTTTATGTGACCTTAAAGATTCGATTTTTTCAAAAATTGATTTCATCAATGATTGCTTTATTTGTGCCCCTTGATATCTTACATTTGTCTGAAACGTTTTCTTGTATCTTCCATATTTTTCGAGATATCTGTTTGGGGTATTTAAAATAACATACCCTGTATATATATATATGTATATACATATACAGGGTCTGCAAATAAAAAGTGTCCACCATCTATATTTCAGAAATGGCTTAAAATTATGAAAAATATCGAAATACGTGTTTGATCATTTCGAGGGGCAACTCAGGGGATTGGGAGTCGTCTTATTCCCAAGGGATTGCCCTAAGAAAACTCCAAATCCTTAAAAATTTTAAATGGAATCTCTTATATTGTATATCGTTAGAAAGAGCATAAAATAAGAAAAATTTTGGCTCAAACCAGAGGTTGATACATTGACTCATTCGGGAATTATTTTCCAAGCAAGAATAAGAAGTTAAAATAAGAAGAATCTTCATGAATGTTTGTTTGACGTTTACATGCGCGTTTGCGAGAGTTCGTTAAGAGTTTAGAAACGTTATTTTCTTGCTAGAAGCATTTAATAATTTACTTGCATTTACTTAATAGAATGTATAAAATCAACAAGGTCGGGAAATATTCTGCAGATATTGAGTACTGTTTACAAATACAAACCAAATATGACCATTTCAAACACTTCCTACGAATGTAAGCAGCTGTAATTTACTGGAGCACAGAAATGGTCATAACTCGGAAATAAGGTCAAATAGGACATATGTTTATGTTTTTTCATTTTTTCGTGTCCTGAATCTACCACTACAATACTTCCCACTTATTAGGAAACACCTGCATAGATGTATGTATGTATGTACATATTACATAAGTACAGTTGTCGAATGTCAAACGTTAAGAAATGTAGAAGATTAAGAACAAGATGATAAGGCTATGGTCCATTTGATGCTACAAATGCTTTGAAGCGTTCTTTATCTTTTTCGTTTTTTTTCACTAAAAGAAAAGAGAAGAGGAATACTTCGAAGAGCATTTGTAATGTTAAATGGATCGCAGCTTAAGTAAACATAAATGGAACTACACACAATTAATTTTTAAAATTATAAGAGAAATGACTAAAGGTGGGATAGTTACGACAACAGGTAAGGAATTACACAGACTAAAACCAAAGGAGGATATACGAGACAATGCAATAAAATTTTATATGTAACAAAAACAGATGGAATTATTCTGTATGGTCAAAATATTGCAAAAATATTGGAGATACTGATTGAAAAAGTGCAGAAAGAAGGAGAAAGATATATAATATTTGGAAAAAATTATATATTATTTTTTAATTATATTAAATAAATAAAGCACTAAAAAAATATAAAATAAAAAAAATTTTTTTATAGAACCAACTTCAAAAAAGCTCTAAAAAGTAAAAAAAAATATAAAGCTTTTTTATTTTTTTTTAATTTTTTCTTACTTTTTAGTTTTTTTGAACTCAGTTCTATATTTTTTTAAATTTTTGAGCAATTTTTAAAATTTTAATCGTTTCTTCAATTTTTTTAAATAGATTTATATATCAATCTTTATGTGACATAATAGTCACGTGTAAAATTTAATTTTATGATAAAAAATTAAATATAATTTATTTTTAACCAACTTCAAAAAGGAGGTTCTCAATTCGGCGAGTATGATGTACGTGGATATGTCTACGATTTTTTCTGAAACTACTGTATGGATGCGGTTTTCACTGTAGAGCAATCCTTGCTCCGGAAAGTTTTAGTACATAAAATATCGCGTTAGAACATCAGGGTACGGAGCAGTAAAGAAATTATGCATACTTAATAATTACATTAATTACAAGCAAATAATAAATTATTATTTTTGATTCGTATCAATTGAATAACGCACTAAAGAAGTATGAATTAAAAAAAAAATTTTTTTTTTAATAAAAGGATTTCAAAAAAGCTCTAAAAAGAATGAAAAAGATGAAAAAATAAAGAAGCTTTAAAAGGTATGAAATAATAGAGAGGAATTTTAAGAATTTTTTTTAATGTTTTGAAGTCGGTGCCAAATTAATAATATTTTTAAGTATTTTTTCAATTTTTTGCAAATTAATAATTACTAAATCAATTTGACGTCGCCTTCAAAAAATTGAAAAAATACTTAGTGTTGTTTTTTTGCAGAACTGGTGCGTACTGTGCACATTAAAGCCGTCATACACACAAATTAACATAAAGTATGTTTAATATGAACGGGTTAAATCACGAAATCCTCAATATTATTTATTATACTATTTGGTAAAATATGTATTGGGTATTTTATCAGAGAGTCGAAATATTTGCATTTTACTTTAAATATTAGAGATTAAATCAGTATACAACGGCTTAATGTGCACTGAGTGCGCACTGCCAATGAAAAACGCTATTAAAATATAATTAATTTGGCGCCGTCTTCAAAAAATTGAAAGAAATTCTTAAAAGTATTATTTCATACATTTAAGAGCTTCTTTATTTGTTAATTTTTTCATTTTTTATTTGTTTTAGTTTTTTTTTTAAACTGTCGCGCAATTTAAAAAAAAATTTTTTACCTTGACTCATCGCTTGACAAGAAAAACCAAATATGTTTCTTTAAATTTTTAAACAATAATAATTGATATAACTGATGCTATAAATCATGATCACATCAACGATGAAGATGGCTACAGCGTGTTTTATGTAATATATGATTTTTTTTATTATTTATGATTAAGGTATCATAAGTTAAAAAAAATAGAAGGAAGAAAAAAGAAAAAAAGAAAAGAAAAAAGACAAGAGGCAGAAAAAAAAGAGAGAGGAAGAGGGAAACAGAGAGACAGAGAGACAGAGGGAGGGAGGGAGGGGGAGAGAGAGAGAGAGAGAGAGAGAGGCAGAGGGGGAGAGGGAGAGCGAGAGAGAGAGAATTAGGTGAGAATAAGAAAAATGGCTGCAAAATGCGAAAAGAGACAAAATTAAGACGACAGGATATGAATTTAAGGGAATAAATGAGGATAAAATATAAAATTAAATAATAGGACATGAACAAAAATCAGAGAGAATCAGAGAAGATAAAAAAGAATAAGAGAAATAAAGAGAAGACAATGAGCGAAAATGAAGCATTATGGGTAAGTAAAAATAAAAAAGAATGAGAGAAGATAAAGCAGTAAAATGCAATAAAATTAGAAAAATGATGCAGAATCGATGAGAATGAAGGAAACTATATAAAGATAGTGGTAAAAGAACGTAACTGAAAATGAATCAAACAAAATAAAACAAAATAAAATAGAAGGAGAGAGAGTGAGTAAGAATGAAAAAAATTGAAAAATTACAAAAAAGTCTAAAAAATAAAATAATATGTGATTTATAATTAATAAGAGAGGGAGAGGGGTATAAGAGTGGAAGTGGTTAGCGAGCACGATAGAGAGCAAAAAAGTAAGGCGTAGAGTGAGATTAGGAGTAGCAGCAGAGAAGAGAGTAGTGGTGGAGGGAAGGGAGAAGTGGCAAAGGTGGTGAAAGTGGAGGCGAGAAGCAAGGAAGAGTAAGAGAGGAGATATTAGTTAGTAACGGTGTGTGGTCAGAAAGAAGTTAGGGACACCTTAGAGAGAAAGTGAAGTGGCAGGCGGTTGAGAGGTGGCGAGATTGTGGGTGAAGAGTAAGGGCTCAGACACACAATGAAAAAAATAAGAAATAAGATAAAGGAATAAGGAATAAGGGAATGTCGCATCTCACTTCAGTATACATACATTAAAGTGAGATGCAACATGCCTTATTCCTAATTCCTTTATCTTATTCCTTATTTCTCTCATTGTGACTGAGCCTTAAGAAAAGTTGAGAGGTGGTGACATCTCGGAGAGAAAAGGGGAAGGAGTAAGGTGGCGGTTGATTTGAAGCAAGATAGGGAGAAAAGGAGACGATAGAATAAATAAGGTGAGAGGAAGGCAGGGGATAAAAAGGGGATGAATAAGGAAAGTGAGGGGAAGGATAAAGCGGAGAAGGAGCTCAAAAAGATGACAAGTAGAAGAGGTAAGATGGCTAGCACAAGGAGAGAGAGAGAGAAAGAGAGAAGTGCGAGTTTATGTAGTGATCGAGGGGAGTATAAATGATTATTAAAAAAAAAAAGCGGAAGGAGGAAGAGGAAAAAGGAAGAGGCGTTTAGGAGTAGAAAAATGGTGATATCGCCAGAGGGGAAAAAACAGATAATAAGGATAATGAGTAAAATGATGGAGGAAATACGGGAATTAAGAAAAGAACAGAAAGAGCAAGGGGTAGAAGGTAGAAACCAAGAAAGAGAGAGAAATGATAAGAGATGAGATTAGGAAAATGAGGGCGGATGTGGAGGAGAAAGAGGTGAAATGGCAGAAGGAAAGGGAGGAATTGAAGGAGATAGGAGAGTTGAAAGGGAGGCTGGATAGTATAGAGAAGGAGAGATGGGAGGAAGGAAGGGCAGGGAGAAGTAAAAGAGAAAGGAAAGTGGGAGATACAAAAAAGAGATAAAGCAATGGAAGCGAAAGTAAGAGAGCTAGAAAGGTAGAAAGAGTTAGAAGAGAGAAACAGAAGGAGGAACAATGTAGTAGTGAAAAGGGGGGAAGTGGAGAAGGGAAGGCTAAAGGAAGCGGTAAAGAAGCTATGGCTAGAGATGGGGGTAGAGAAAGGAATAGAGGAGGTAAAAGAGATAGGAAGAAAATCGGGGGGAAAAAAGAAGATGGTTTTAGTTAGGTTAAAAGATAGAGTAAGAAAAAGAGAGGTAATGCAGAGAAAGAATGTGTGGAAAGGGAGGATGGAAAGAATAGAGGATGACATGAAGGAAAGAAAAATGTAATGGAGCCTGGAGAGGATAGCTGAAAAGGAGAAAAAGAATAGGAGGAGAGCTTGGGTAAAGTACGGAAAGATTTGGATAGAGGGGAAGTAGTGGAGTTGGGATGAGGAAAAAGAAGTCCTGACAGATGAAAGGGGAAATGAGAAAGAGGAACAAGAAGAAGGAAGGGGGGAGAGAAAAAGGAACAGAGGAAGAGGGAAAGAGTAGAAAAGAGGGAGACGGAAAAATGAAAAGGGAAGATAGGAGAAAGGAGGAAAAACGATGGGAGGGATAGGGCGGAGAGAAGAGAGAGGAGAGAGAGAGTAGAAAAAAAGGGAGTGTAGTGAGGCTGAAGGGAGGGGGGAAAGAAGTCAGAGAGAGTAAAGTGTGGAAAGTAAAAAGGAGTGAAAGAAAGGAAAAAAGGGGAGAAAAAGAAAAGGGGGAAGAAAGGAAATAAGGAGGGAGGAAGAAAGGAAGGAAAGGGAGGAAGCCCAAAGATAGGCTTTTGGAATGTAGCGGGAGTGAAGGAAAAACAGGAAGGGTTTTGGGAAAGAATAAAAGAGTAGGATGTCGTGGGGTTGGTGGAGACGTGGCTGGAACAGAGGAATGGGAGAAGATGAAGAATAGGGTGCCAAAGAAGTTCAACTGGAGTATACAGGGTGCAAAGAAAGAAAGAGTTGGAAGAAAAGGAAGAGCAATAGGTGAATAATGATGGAAAGAGAAGGGTTAGAAGAGGAAGAAAAATGGGTGGAGGAGGAGGGTTTAATGATTAGAGAAGTAAGATGGAAGAAGGAGAAATGGAGATTGGCAATAGTTTACGTAAGCGGCAACTTGGACAAGATGATGGGTAAGATAAAATTGGTAAAAGAGGAGGAAGGGAGAGAGAGAAGAGATGTATATTGGGAGCGATTTTAATGCGAGAACAAAGGAGAAAGGAGCGCTGGAGGATGGAGAAAAGGGAGCTGAAAAAAAATAAAAAAATAAAATAAAATGATTAATAGGTAGGAAGAAGGGTTGATTAGATGGGTGGAAAAGGAAGGGTGGAAAATTATGAACGGAGCAAAAGAGGGAAATGAGGAGGGGAAGGTGACTTTTACAGGAGGAAGGGGGAAACAGTGATCAATTACGCAATAGGAGATAGAAAAGCTTGGGAAAGAGTGACAGGATTAGAGGTGGGGTGTGAGGTAGATTTGGATCAATAATCAGTAGCAGTACGGTTGGACAAAGGGGGTGGTGGTGAGAGGAGAAGCGGATGAAGAGAGGTGGGTGGAAAAGACGGACTGGTCGGAAGAGACAAGAGAGGAGTTTTGAAGAAGGACGGAGGAGGTAGAAATAGATAGGGGGGCAATAGATAAAGAGGTCGAAAAGTTGACAAAAAGAATTAGGATGGAAGTAAGGGTGAGAAGAGTAAAAAGAAAAGCAGAAGAAAATAGAGTATGGTGGAATGGGGACTGTAGGAAGAAGAGGGAGGAAATAGAAAAATTATTAAGAGACTGGAAAAAAGGAAGAAAACACAAAGAAGATCATAAGAGAAGAAAGGAGTATAAGGAAAAGTGTGAGAAAGAAGGAAGAAAAAAAAGAAATCTGCTGAAAGAGGCAAGGGAGGCGAGAACAGAGAAGCAGGTGTAGGAAGTAATAAACAAGGAAAGGAGAAGAAGGGTAGAAATTAATAAGGGGATAACATTAGAGGAGTGGGTTAAATACTTTAGGGAGATGTTAAAAGGAACGGAATACAAGCGAAGGCTGGGAGAAGGAGAGAAGAGAGAGCAGGGGGCGGAGGGGGAAATGGAGAGAGAGAAGGAGATAGGATGGGGGGAAGTAGAGAGAGTGCTGAAAGGGCTGAAAAAAGGTAAAGCGGCGGGAGAGGACGAGATAGGAAATGAAGTGTGGAGTTATGGGGGAAGTGGTTTAAGAAAGGCGTTGAGGGAGAGTATGGAAAGGAGAGGGTTTTTCAGAGGCGTGGAAGGACGGAGTAGTCGTTCCGATGGCGAAAAAAAGGGGCAAAAAAGGTGAGTGAGTATAGAGGGATTACACTGATGCCGACGGCGTACAAAGTGTACGCGTCGATATTAACAAATAGGTTGACGGTAGAGATGGTGGAGAAAGAGATGATTCCAGAAAGACAAGCAGGGTTTAGGAAGAGGAGAGGAGTGGTGGACAACATTTACACACTGAATTATGCGATAGGGAAGCGATAAAGGAGGAAAAAGAAGGTAGTGGCTGCTTTTGTAGATCCAAAGGCGGCATTTGATTCAGTGGACAGGAGGGTTTTGGGAAGATGTCTGAAAAAAGCAGGGGTGAGTGAGAGGTTGGGAAAGAGAATCATGGAAATATACGAGAAAACAAGGAGTGTAGTGAGGGTGGAGGAAAGATACGGAAGGAAATTTTGGACAGCGGAGGGGTAAACGGAAAAATTGACAGAACCAATCAGGATTTAAACTTGAAACCTTTCGTTTTCTATTTTCGTAGTCTGTTACTGTGTGTTGCTTCACAATTGCTTTACCCCACATAGCAAAATGTTGGCAGTATGCCGACAGCATGCCAGTAAATTTATCTCATAATTTCGCAGCAAGATCTTCTTGTGCTGTGTTTTTTATTCTATCCTATTTGATTTTTACTACCTTATAATCTGTTCTATCAATAAGTATGCCAGTTTACGTTGCATCTCTATTTTATATTTAAATATAAAACTGCATTATATATATGAGAAAAATAAAAAAAAAGAAAAATTTTAATAGTTTTAGGACGTTACAAACATGTAAAATAATCTAATATTATCAATAATATATTCACTATTATTTAAACTGTACAAT
>NW_020218559.1:0-7636 GCF_003070985.1 Temnothorax curvispinosus | reverse complement strand
CCTCGAGCTAAGCTGCGAGTTAACGAGCTTCGTTTCTTCCCTCAATCTAAAAACGCTTTTTTCCACGTGTGAACTTTTTCAACGTCGGCTTTCCTTCTGCTACCAGCGCTGTCCTCTTGAGAGTCTTCGGACTGGAGGGGGAAGCTTTCGTGGACCCTGCGTCTCGCAAGACTCCCCAGTCCCCGCCTTGGCATTTGCCCTAAGTCCCACGAAAAAACCACGATCAAAAACCGTGGGCAAGGCGGTCTTCTTTTAGCTAATATCTTCGCCTGATGTTGTTCGGCATCATCTTCCCGGAGAAGTAGCTGAAAGTAACAACAAAAGAAAAATATTTTTTTCTTAAAAACCTAAAAACTAATTAAATGAATTGAAATTTTTCGGGCTCCGCGCTTCGGACGAAAATTGATTCGAAAGAAATTACCTCCCATAAAAAGTAGCTAATCTATCTAAATGAACGACTTTGTTCTTATGCCGTTTAGACCTACGAATGCAATAAACTACATCATTTATTCTTTTAACGACTTCAAAAGGACCTTCCCAATTACTTTGTAACTTAGGAGTTATTCCTATTTTTCTTCGAGGATTAAATAACCAGACTTTTTGCCCAGACTCATAGCATAATTGTCTATCCTTCCGATCATAAAGCGCCTTGGCTTTTTGAGACTTAATTTCCATACGTTGACATACAATGTTATGAATGAGATCCATTTTTCCTTTTAAGTGACGGAAATATTTTCTTTCCGAAGGAATAGTCTCAGAACCAGGAGGATGTCCGCGAAGTAGATCCAAGGGTAATCTTAACTCCCGACCTAAATGCAATTCAGAAGGAGTGAAACCAGTAGTTTCATGTTTAGAAGACCTATACGCCAACAACCCTAATGGAATCCAACGATCCCAATCTCGTTGATTTTTAGCAACAAACTTTGCCAGATAATTTAACAACGTTTGATGTTGACGTTCCACCTGACCATTGGATTGAGGGTGAAATGGAGTAGTTCTTGTTTTTTTAATTCCCAATAACTGAGTTAGTTTCAAGAATAATCGAGATTCAAAATTTCTTCCTTGGTCAGTATGTAATTCCGAAAGAATGCCGTATCTAGAAACCACTTGACTCAAAAAAACTTCCGCAATCGTTTTAGCCCTAATATTTCCAAGCGGAAAAGCTTCCACCCATTTCGTGAAACAGTCCGTAACCACAAACAGATATTTATTTCCCGAAGAAGAAGTTGGAAGGGGACCAAGAACATCCATTTGAATTCTTTCGAAAGGCGCACTAACATTGTAAATTTGCAAAAAAAACTTTCCTTTTTCAGATGGCCCTCTCTTTGAAACGCAAACTTTACAAGTCCTACACCAATGTTTGACATCCTGCTTACAGAAAGCCCAATAAAAATGTTTCCGGATCTTCTCTAAGGTCTTATTGACACCAAAATGGCCACCTGTGGAAGAATCATGAGCTTCTTCTAAAATTCGCGAAATCATTCTTCGAGGAACTATAGTTTGAAAAACAACGGAACATAAATTTGGAGACTCCTATTTCCTACACAAAATCCCGTCTTTAATCACCAGGGAATCCCATTGGAGCCAATAGTCCTTAGCAGTCGAATCTCTCTGAGCTATTTCTTGACGAAGAGGTCGCCTATTCTCCTCTTTTCTACGATAAATTCCTACAATTGAAGGGTCCTCCAATTGCATTCTTTTTTAGTCCGCAGATTCAATTTCTTTGAAAATTATTCTTCTAACATCTCCCCTTACAATACTTTCTTCCCCCATCTCCACTTTATCACAATATCTGCAGTTTCCTTCCGCACACAGACGCCTAGACAACGCGTCAGCGTTTGCGTGCACTTTTCCTGCTCGGTGCTTGACTACGAAATTAAATTGTTGTAGGCGTTTCATCCAACGTGTTAACTGCCCTTCTAGAATCTTAAAAGACATCAACCAGCGTAACGAAATATGATCCGTTCTTACCGAGAATTCACGTCCATATAAATAGTGATGGAAGGTCTTCAAAGCCTCCACCAAAGCTAACAGCTCCCGACAAGTTACGCAATAGTTCCTTTCAGACTTGCTCAAAACCCGACTATAATAAGCTAAGACCCTCTCCCTACCATCCTGAATCTGAGAAAGTACCGCGCCCAAGCCGTGATTTGAAGCGTCAGTATCAAGAATAAATTCCCCTTTTTCTATTGGGAAAGCTAAAATAGGAGGAGAAATTAAGTTTTGTTTAAGCTTCTCAAAAGCTTCCTGACAACGCCCATTCCACACAAATTTTCTAAGATTTTCAGTTAAAGAAAATAATGGCTTAGCAATAAGAGAAAATCCCTTCACAAATTTTCTATAATAAGAGCAGAGTCCCAAGAAGCTTCGCACTTGCTTCTTATTTTGAGGAATAGGCCACTCTTGAACGGTCTTAATTTTCTCCAAATCAGTGGAGATTCCTCTTTCTGAAACGACATGGCCTAAGTATTTCACTTCTCTCCCGAAGAAAGTACATTTTTTTGGATTGAGTTTTAAATTTGCATCTCGTAAACGAAGAAATACTTCCCTTACATTTGCCAGCATTCCCTCGAAAGTTTTACTATAGATGATGACATCATCCAAATAAACCATACAGATCTTATTCAATATCTCACGAAGAACCTGCTCCATCAATCGCTCAAAAGTAGCAGGAGCATTACATAATCCAAATGGCATTACAGTAAACTGCCATAAGCCATTTTCTGTAGAGAAGGCCGTTTTCTCCCTATCCTGAGGACGAAGCTTCACCTACTAATAGCCGCTTTTTAAATTTAAGGTGGTGAACCAGGAATTTCCGGATAAACGATCAAAAAGATCATCTATCCTGGGAATAGGATAAAAATCTTTTTCTGTAATGGCATTGAGCTTCCTGAAATTGATACAGAATCTAATTGTTCCATTTTTCTTTTTAACTAAAACAGCTGGAGAAACCCAGGCGCTATGAGATTCTTCCATGACACCACGTTGTTTCATTTTGTTTAAAATATTTTCCACCTCTTCTTGCATATGCAGTGGAATTCGCCTAGGAGCCTGTTTAATCGGAAAAGAATTTTTCACCCTAATAGCATGCTCAACGACGGAGCAAATTCCTGCAACCACATCTTCCGAAAAGACATCTTGAAACTCGATCACCAATTCAGCAAACTGGTCCTTTTGAGAAGCGTTGAGAGTTTCGGAATTTTTCTCACAGAATTTCTTAAGAAAAAAAGGAATCCCCCTATCAAAACTACAAATTCGGGAACAGAAAAAGTTTTCTTGATTCTCTGACACCGTTTCCTCAAAAACCGAAGAGAAAACGCTTCCCACCCCTATTTTTGAAAGAAAGTCCGCTCCTAGAATACACTCGTCTTTTATGGCCGCTATGATTACCAAATGAAAATCCAAAGAAAATTTCCCTATTTCGATTCCAACCACCACTCTATGTTTTACAGGAACCGTTTCTTCCGTTGGATAGGTCAAGAAATATCTCTCTACAGGAATGGGTGATTTCAAAGGACCTAACAAATCTTCCCTAAGTACCGACACATCGGAGCCCGTGTCTATTCTAAAGACGCAAGTCCGGCCATTAACTCGGCCGCGAAAACAAAAATCACTTAACCCGTTACTTATCCTACTTAATTTCGCAGGGTCTTTGCACCCCTGAACCGAACATGCCCCGCTGAGCTCGGCTATTCCGAGTTTCCCTTCTCTTCCGTAGTTAGAGAAGGGCACTCCGACCGAAAGTGCCTTTTGGCACCGCACTGCCAGCACTCCTTTTCCTCACGCCCGAATCTCGTCCTGAAACCCGAATTCTTCTTAAAATTTACAGAACTCTTTTCATCTTTCTCATTCCCCGCCGATTTAATTTTGTTCCCAGCTCTGCCTTTTCCGAGATCTCTACTTTCAAATTTTCGCGAAAAACTATTCGCTTGGATGACTTTTATTGCCATAGCCCTCTCTATAGCGGCTCTCAAGGAAGTTAATCCCTCTAACTGAAAAGTTCGTTTTACGAAACCGTCAGAAAGCGCCGCAACAAACTGGGCGCACGCAATCTTATCCCGCACCTCGGCCGAGCATTCCGAATAGGCCAAACGCGCTAAACGTTCTAAATCCGCTCCCAAAACGGGCAGATCTTCTCCGTGTTTTTGTCTCCGATTAGTGAACTGGGTGTAAAACGTTTGAGACATATGCGCTTTGCCAAAACGCAACTCTAACCTAGCCTCTAATTCAGAATAGCGAAGGCTCCCGAATTCGGTTACCCCATCCAATACGGCACGCGCTTTCCCTCTTAAGCTCGAGGCTAAAGCCACGGTTCTCGAAGATTCCTCCCAGCCATTCGCTTGCGCAATTAAATTGAACTGTGCTAAATATTCGCGCAGAGGAACACTCCCGTCGAACGTGTCGGGCTTTAATTTATAACCGAGCGACGTCTCACTCGAACCTCCACACGCGGTGCGCCCCGCACACGCGCCCTCACCCGCACCTATCTCACGCGTCTTTTCATTTGGAATTTCGCCGCGAGAAACATTATTGGAGGGACTTAGCTGATGTACGACAAGTTTCTCCTGAAGACGTGCCACCGCAGCGTCGCGTTCCTTCAGGCGAGCCTCCAACTCGCTGCGGAAAAGCTGTTGCTCCTGCTGCTCCAGCCGCCGCTCCTGGCGCAGCTTTTGAAGCTCCAAGTAGACAGCTTCGAAAGCGCCCGCCTCTGCCTCCGTCGCCCCCGCATCCTGCGGATGGGTCGCGCCCGCCTCCGTTGTTGCCGACGCCGCGGCCAGCGAACGGGTCCTCAGCGAGGTCCTGTGCGTGGTCATCATCCTGTTCGGGATACTGCGTTCGTCGCCTCGTATCCCGGACGAGCCCCCAAAATGTTACGCTCGTCGAGTAAGCTCGCCGTCGTAACACTATCGCGCACTCCACACTCGCGCACGTATTTCGCAGAACTCGCGAAAGAAAAGAGAACTCAAAAGAACTTAAGAAATACGTGTATTCCAAGCTCGTAAAACAGAACGCGTGCGGATTCCAAAAATCCGCCAGACAGAAAATCAATAAATCCCTCAACAAACTCCCGTTGTCAAAGAGCGCGCTTCACAGCTTTCCGCGACTTCTCTACTCAGTGTCCAGCACGGGCGTAACAATATAATACTCATGTCTTAAGATTGTGCGATATTAATTTTAGTAATAACATATATGTGTACTGGTATATAATAATATTAATAATAATAATATTAAAAAAATTTTGTACTATTTATTTTATATTTACATAATAAATACATATTAGCATTACATTTCACAATATGACACGTGTGTAATCAATCGATCAAATGTTTACGTGTAGTTAAAATCTTGATTTTGTCCTCTTGTTATATAATCATGCTGCTAATTGATCATTCCATTTGGAGTCATAAAATAATTGCAAAGAGAGTCTTTAATGTGCGTCGCAAATGCAACATTTTCGTTATTTTCAATAATTTCATCATTGTTTTCAAATTGTAAAATATTACCTTCTTTGTTTCTTAAGAAATTGTGCAAACATACAGTTGCCAAAATATATTTATTGATATTTTCAGGAATCGCAGCGATCGGTCTGTTATACCTATATACCCCACTTTTTTGCCAAAATCCCAAATGTATTTTCTATTATACGCCGGGCTCGCGAAAGTCTATAATTAAATATGTTTTTACGTTCCCCCAAATACCGTCCAGCATATGGCCGCATCAAATGCTTTCCAAAGGGGAATGCTTCATTCCCAATAAAAAAATAAGGCACTTGTATTTCGGTTCCGCTTAAGCAACTGGTTCCTTCTGGAATATCTAGCATCTCATTCGTCACATTCAAGTAGCTGTTCCCATAAATTCCCGCATCACTGTTCTTCCCCATTGACCCAATATCCACCAAAGTGAATTGATAATTGTGATCACACACAGCCAAAAGTACGATGCTGTATCGTATGTGATAATTAAAGTACAGCGTACCAGAATTAGGGGGGCATTGAGCATTGACATGTTTTCCATCAATTGCCCCCAAGCAATGTGGAAAATTCCATAATGTCCAAAAACCTTCAGCAATTTGTAAATATTCTTCTCTTGAAGGAGTTCGTTGATAGATAGGACCAAGAAGTCTTTTAAATACGTCACACGTCTCTTTAATTATTTTATGTACTGTTGATAAACCAACACGATAGGCAAAAGCAACTGCTGGAACTTTGTCTCCAATCAGAAATCTGTAACATCATTATCAATATTATAATATTAATTGCCAAACTGTTTTTACACATATGTATTGTTAGACTACGAGTAATAACCGAACATATACCGCAATGTAAAAGCAACTCTTTGCTCTGGTTCAAGTGCCCGTGGACTTCGTTTCATTAAACTTGGATTAACAATGTCCATCAAGTGCTGGAATGTTGGCAGTGTGTATACTTGTGGAACATTTGCTCATCTGTTTTCATCTCCTGAAAAAGATTGTAAAACGCTCCTTGCTGTCTTCTCCTTGTGTTAAATGGTCGTACCCAGACACGCCGACGGCGACGATGACGTTCACGGTTTCTACGACGTTGCACCAAAAGTGCTCCCATGTTGACCAGAGCAATTAACAACAAATCGAAATCATCCATTTCTGTGAAAAGACAAATGTAATTCAATCTAATGCAGTCTTCTCGAATTAAAATCACATTCAGAATTGTATGAATTAATTGCAAAAACGTTAAAGAATGGCCAAACAGTGCAAACATCAAATATCAAAATAAGTGAAAAATGTTCAATGATACATACAAATAATAAAGTATTATTCGAGAAAATTAACCAAATCAAGAAAATGTTTTAATAATGAATTTTTACACCTAAACTGTATATGAAACTTACGGAAAATTATAAGATGCGTTTATTTTGTAATAAATTACAATTTCTGGTGATCGCCTCGGACTCGACGACGTCTCGCTATCCGTTTTCGGATCTTGCGCCGATTTAATTTTCGACGCGTCTTTATTCGAGTTTGCTTGCGTCTTGTTAGTCGCGGAGCTCTGAGCCTTCAGAGTAGAAAGCAATTTGGATACTTCTGCACTGATATCAATTTTGCTCAGATCACCTAATTTGTTCACAATAGCGGCCGGCTGGGGTACGTTGGACACGGATGTCGCAGGCTGGAACTTCTCCTTGATAACGAGAAATCAAGAGAATGTTTTAATAATAAATTTTTACACCTAAACTGTATATAAAACTTACCGAAAATTATGAGAAGATGCGTTTATTTTGCAATAAATTACAATTTCTGGTGATCGCCTCGGACTCGACGACGTCTCGCTATCCGTCTTCGGATCTTGCGCCGATTTAGCTTTCGACGCGTCTTGATTCGAGTTTGCTTGCGCCTTGTTGGTCGCGGAGCTCTGAGCCTTCAGAGTAGAAAGCAATTTGGATACTTCGGCACTGATATCAATTTTGCTCAGGTCACCTAATTTGTCCAAAATAGCGGCCGGCTGGGGTACGTTGGACACGGATGTCGCAGGCTGGAACTCCTCCTTGATAACGAGGTTTTGCGTCTTCTCGATAGGCTCGATTTCGTCTTTCGAACTATCCACTATAGTAAGATTACCTCCCTCGTCATCATCATCATCGTCCTCGTCATCCGAATACC
>NW_020218558.1:0-1290 GCF_003070985.1 Temnothorax curvispinosus | reverse complement strand
ACATAACACATTACATTAAACATTGTTGCATTTGCTATTTGTCTTATTTTACACGTGACAGTGCACATACGTAATTTGTAGATACGGGTCTCTCTTCGGTGGACGAGGCTTCGGGTTCATCAACGTTTACTAACATCGCGATGGCGAGCACTTGCAACGATGACGCTGTGCCTCATGTTCCACAAGAACTGACTGAAGAGGATAAAAGATATGCAGCAGCAAATTTTAACGAGACCGACGAAACGAGAGAAAACGCTGTCGCGGAGATCAAACGCTGGATCGAGGACGAACTGCGCATACAAATCGGTAAAAATGACATCAACGATCCTACGGGCGTGTTGAAATTCAATTACGGCTCGTTACTTCGACAATACAACTCATTCATCTTTAATTGACGTTGACATGACATTACACCGATACACGTCAGAATATTTAGCTCTTTGAATTCATTCTTGATCGTGTAAAAGAAAAGAAAAACAAAAAATAATGTAACAAATTGTGTCTAACAATGAAGAGAAAATCGAAAATAATCTGAAAGTTTCGGCAAATAATAATAAATGATGAAAAATAGTAACTCGATAAAAGACCTACATGACAAAGTTCGTTATCGTACTATTGCCATTTTGCCATTTTGTAAGCCAAAATGTTTTTCAAATCTTTATTTAAATCTTCTATTAATTAAAAATCCCCATCTTATCTTGTGGCACGCATTTATAAAATATAATTTATAATACCTGATTTAGCACTGTTTCAATTATAGTCTTTTAGTTAAAGGGACTCTTTAATGTGTACACAGATGACTTTCTCATCCTGCGATTTCTGAGAGTATGTAAGTTTAATCTTGAGAAAACTAAGATCAGGATACGAAATTATTATAAGCAACGATCCAATTTACCAGAATGATACTTGAATAGAGATCCGTTTCGACCAGAACTGCAGGAACTGCTTGATTTGGGGTAACGAACAGTATTTCGGATAATTAATCTAATTTTGTTTTTCATTATTTTTTAATCTGCTTTATCTATTTCGGATACATAACAGAACCCTTCACTAATTGCAGCTTCAATTTTAAAATTAACATCTTGCATAAAATTAAAGGTGAATTATTGGTAATTTTCTTTTTTGTTTCGATTATATTCTAACAATAAGAAAAATATTTTATTGAAAATTTTCGAAAATACTAAATGCTTATTAAAATTAAAATAAATTTCGATTTTTTCGAAGTATTCTGAAATATTTTGTTCATTTTTAGAATATGTTTGCCCCTGCGGAAGCCAGATGGTCAAGGAA
>NW_020218557.1:1336-4190 GCF_003070985.1 Temnothorax curvispinosus | reverse complement strand
TTCAACTCCTAACGGGGTGAAAAGGGGTAAAATGTGTGTTACCGTAGTGAAGCACGGGTATCATGCTAGTATTAATCTATATATATAAGTACCGTCCGTCTGTCTGTCTGTCTGTCTGTCTGTCTGTATGTACGCGAACTACTCATTCGTTAGTGGACCGAATTTTTACCAAAAGTATATGAAACAGGGGTAGAATTTCCCGGGGATGAAAATGTCGTGGCCATTTTTTTGCTACCGATTTTCTGGAAACCGATTTTTCTAATTCTTCTAATTTTTCGGGAAATTGTAATAATTTATGTTTTAACATGTAATAATTTATAATAAACATGTAATAATTTATGTTTTATTATGTTAACATATATAAGTACCGTCCGTCTGTCTGTCTGTCTGTCTGTATGTACGCGAACTACTCATTCGTTAGTGGACCGAATTTTTACCAAAAGTATATGAAACAGGGGTAGAATTTCACGGGGATGAAAATGTCGTGGCCATTTTTTTGCTACCGATTTTCTGGAAACCGATTTTTCTAATTCTTCTAATTTTTCGGGAAATAATTGACTAAATTTAAAAGAATTATATATGAAACAGGGGTAGAATTTCCCGGGGAGTGCCATAACGTGTATAGTTTTTTGTTAACAACCTTTTAGAAACTAATTTTTTTAATTTTTTTAGAGAAAGAGAGAGCAAGAGAGAGAGAGAGGGACCGAATTTTTACTACGAGTACATGAAATAGGGGTAGAATTTCCCGGGGAGTGCCATAAAGTGTATAGTTTTTTGTTAACAACCTTTTAGAAACTAATTTCTTTAATTTTTTTAGAGAAAGAGAGAGCAAGAGAGAGAGAGAGAGAAAGAGAGAGAGAGAGAGAAAGAGAGAGAAAGAGAATCAAATTTATCAATTTAAAATCAAATGGGATGAATATAATTTATTTAACACAAAATTGTAATAATTTATGTTTTAACATGTAATAATTTATAATAAACATGTAATAATTTATGTTTTATTATGTTAACATGTAATAATATGTAATAATTTAGATGAAGAAAGAAGACGTGGTGACTATTTATTATCAACATTAAATGTTGAACAAAGATACGTGTACGATATAGTTATGCGAGCGATTGACAATGAGAATGAACCTCAGCGGTTATTTTATATTGACGGGTTTGCAGGAAGTGGAAAAACCTATCTATTTAACACATTTCTGAGTGTTATTCGAGGAAAAAACGAAATGGTTATTCCATGTGCTTCAACTGGCATTGCAGCCACACTTCTAAAAGGAGGAAAAACTTATCATTCCCTGTTCAAACTTTCAATACCAATTGATGATGGAGCTAAATCTAATATAAGAGGAAACTCTCAAGCTGCACGAGAACTGATCTCTGCTAAACTGATTATATGGGATGAGGTGAGCATGACGGTTGGGCATGCCTTAACAGCAGTTGATAAACTCTTCAAGGATCTAATGAAGAATCCTAGACCATTTGGAGGAAAAGTTATTTTATTTGCAGGAGATTTCAGACAAAATCTCCCAGTAGTACCTCATGCACATAAAGCAGCCATAATTGAGTCAACTGTCAAATACAATCCTATATGGAGAAATGTAACTCAGGTTAAATTACAGCAAAATATGAGAACTGCGGATGAAAAGGAATTTGCAAATTGGCTAATGCAATTAGGAGATGGTAAATTGTCAAGTACAGATGGATTACATCTTGATACAATTGAAATCCCCCAGGATTTTATATCAAAAGAATCTATTATTACTGAGATTTTTGGTGATAGAATCACCATGGAACAGATTAGAGAAAATCCAGATCGAGCGATTCTTTGTCCTAAAAATGAAGATACTTTCAAAATTAATGACGAAATCCTTCGTTTAATGGAAAGAGAAGAAAAGGAATATCTATCAATTGACTCTATTGTAAGTGATGATCCACAAGAGCAATTGAATTATCCGACTGAGTTTTTAAATTCTGTGACACCTTCTGGAATGCCAGTTCATCGACTTAAAATAAAAGTCAGTGTTACAATTATCTTATTAAGAAATTTAAATACTAAGAAAGGACTTTGCAATGGCACAAGATTTATTGTCACAGATTTGAAACATAATCTTATTTATGCGGAGGTTCTAACTGGTCCTGCTCGAGGCCAGATTGTCTTCATCCCAAAAATCGATTTCATTACAAATGACTCGGAAGTTCCATTCAAGCTTAAACGGAGACAGTTTCCTATTCGAGTATCATTTGCTATGACAATAAATAAATCTCAAGGACAAACTTTACAAAAAGTTGGGATTTATCTGCCACATCCTGTATTTGCTCATGGTCAACTCTATGTGGCATTTTCTAGAGCAACCAAAAAGGAAAATGTCAAAATTAAGATTGATGAAACAAGCAATCAAGGACATCTCATTGAAGAAAATCCAGAATCTTATATAAAAAATATCGTATACAAAGAAGTTTTATAAATTAAACAAATAAAAAATTGTATGAGAGCTAATAATATAGTGAGTCAGCGGGGGGATTAGCTTTGAGGCCCGCGCGAAGCGCGGGCCGAAAAGCTAGTTTATATATATGCTGCACAATATTATATTATTATATAAATAATACAGATTCGTGAAAAGATAAAGTAAATATTCGATAAAGTAAAAATCGATATCTTTTAACAGTTGAAAATTTGAAAAAAGATATTTAATTCAAGTATTGTGTCAAATATTTCCACCAATATTAGTTGTTAATTTATTAGTTAGTTAGTAATATATATTATTAATTAATTATCAAAGCGTACATATTATTTTATATATGCGTATATATATATATATATATATATATATATATATATATATATATATAT
>NW_020218557.1:655-1326 GCF_003070985.1 Temnothorax curvispinosus | reverse complement strand
TATATATATATATATATATATATATATATATATATATATATATATATATATATATATATATATATTATCTTTAGTAGCGAACTACAATAGCTTCACTAAATATTAGCCAATATTTCTCAATATCATGCTCATATTAATTATAAATTACATCCAAATGCAGTGTCAATATGACGCCAATATCGACTATGGATGAAATGCAAATATTACACGCCTGCGATGACATGATCTAACGTGCAATAAATCTCTTTATCAGGCTAAAAATCGAAATTGATTTGTAACACTTGTAACGCCAATCTGAGATATCTCTTTCTCTTTCGCAGAATTTTAAATAAACAGCAGATCCCTATATTATGACGACGAAGTTGTGCTACTAGAGATATTATATATAGCGAAAATCACATCTTATCGAGCACCTTGACCGTGACCGCCCGTAGAACAACTCCTTCCATGTCTTTTCTCCGTTCATAGAGAGACAGGTTCGTTAAAGCAATAAATTTGTTTTCGTCATCTTCCCACTCTGCCAAGTCAAAGATTTTAACGGTCTCGCCATCGACAGAGTACCATTCCCGTAGGACTGAATCGTTGTTGCACAATACCAGCATCTGCGTGTCGAACGCCAGATTGAAGGGATTGCTGACCGGCTCGTGGCAGTAGTCGTGGATACCGTTGTC
>NW_020218557.1:0-645 GCF_003070985.1 Temnothorax curvispinosus | reverse complement strand
ATTGCTGATAAACGAGGCGGAATAAGTGGCCAAAATTACTATCGACGAAGCAGAAATCGAGAAAAAAGCCAGTCTCATCGATGACTCGCTGAGAAATTCTTTGCATAAAATATACATGTGCATTATATTATGGTGTCAAATATACATATATATGTAAAGGAAAGTCCCCTGTTATGAGATAGCATATCTATTTTGCGTGATTGCCGGAAGTTTATGTGCAGAATTGAAAAATGTAGAAGGCGAATGCACGCACGATCAAATAATGAATTTTCCACTAAACAGGTTTTACTCTAAGGGCAATAAGTTTATGATGAAACCAACAAATAGAACCTATTAGTTTAGCAGAAACACCTCGCTATCACTTATCAGAAGCCTATATCTCATAATAAAGGATTTTCCGCTATATATATGGCATATTGACATATTAGCATATATTGACACATATCGATGCATCACACAATTGCTTAAAACTAATAAGACTAATAAGACAAAAATATTATGCTAGACAAATATTGAATGTCTCTAGTAAACGTTACCTGACAAACCTTGCTGACAATAAATCCCCCAAACATTAATATAGTTTTCGAACATCAAGTCCATCGAAAAGTATCCTTTTGTCTTTATGATAGTCAATAGAATAGAAGC
>NW_020218556.1:0-1131 GCF_003070985.1 Temnothorax curvispinosus | reverse complement strand
GTGAGAGTGTGTGCTGCGAACGCGCGGTCGAGCGCAACAATATATATCATATATAATCTTATATATAATCATTATATAAAATATAATAAATAGAGTTTCTTGTCCTAAATTACATTACCGTTTTTCTTTCTTCAAATATAGCCTAGAATCCTAACACCACTCTTCCAGAAAATCCTGATTTTACCATACTAAGAGTAGCTACCCAGTGTACTTGCAAGAGAGAGAGAGAGAGAGAGGGACAGGGATGAGAGAGGGGGAGAGAAAAAGAGAGGAATAAATGGGTGCATGCAAATTACATACATAGGAGAGAAAGGAATAATACGAGAGATATATGTCCTTGTCTAACGAGGCATCTGTACGACATATCTCTCAAAGCTCGTTTTTTGAAACGGCTTCATAGATCGCAAAATCCTTTTACAGGAGTAAAGTTTAGGTTAGGTTGTAACCGGACGGTACTACAGGATGCACGAATCAACGCTACGTGTCCTTAGAAATCAACGGTCGCCACTCGGTTTGACCTCTGAACCACCGAGAAGGTAAGTATCTTTGATATATGCGACGATATGGTTCCTCAATTCGTCTAAGGTAAGTACGTGTACGCCGATTCCCCAACTCCTTCTACTTTTTAGATTCCTGCCAGGTGGTCTCCATCTGGGTCGTCCCCTCTCGGGTATGCGCTATCAATCACCGGGCTGTGTCAACGTGGAGCCACAATGGCGCGACACACGCTCAATCCGCCAAGTCCCGACCTCAAGAGTTCAACAGACCAACTAATTCTCTTTTATTTTCAGGTTTTCTTCACACGGTTCTTATCCCCATCGCTGATGCCCAGGATCACCGTTGTCACCGCCGTCCAAGGTCACCGCATACGGGAGATACCGCGTCACCCCGAGAACTGTCGCCGGAACTACGATTAATGTCGTTTCTTTTTAGATTTTCGCTACGCGGTCCTCATCCAGGACCTCCTCCGAAGCAGACCCGATGATAACCAACAATCCGGATGGACTCCTCCACAAGATGGCGCGACATTCCGCTAGGTCAGGTAAGTTTCAGGTGAAAAATCGTTAACAACGCATTTAATATGACAAATGATTCTTCCATTTATTGATTGTCGTCAATTCACACAAGTGG
>NW_020218555.1:0-1540 GCF_003070985.1 Temnothorax curvispinosus | reverse complement strand
CAGTACCAAATTTAAACGAGCAACAAATTCTTTTCTGATACTTTACTCTTGTAACTAGCTGCACGCTGAGATTTTCCACCGAGCCACATTCAAAGCCTGCCTCACTGGCACTCGCACGTTCATTAAATAAGTTCTCAGGCGCTGCGCTGGCATGGAATGCTTCCAAATATTCATTCCAATCAAAATTTTCCGTCTTTGAAGTCCAACCTTGTGGATGGGTAATCATAATATTGTTTTTTTGCGCTCATCCAATTGGAAATATATATGGATGTTCTGCAGTGCACAGTCATGTATTATTTTCTGAATTATTAGAGGCAAGCGTATTATCTGATTCATCCAAGCATTTAGCGCGTACATCAATGTTCACAAGAAAATATATATCGTCAAAAACTTTCGTTACAGTAGCAGGACAAATTTTCATCCTATCTGCTGGATTCAAAGCTTCCAATTTCATTCCAACTTTGAAACTATGCTTTGGATGATCTACATTATTATTAAATAATTCTTTCCCTAACTCATAATCTTTCGGTCTAGATTCTAACAACTCCTTCCAGTCTTCATATTTATGCAAATCGACTATTGAACTAGGTGGTTCCAAAAACCAAGTGGAAATCGAATCTAATTTGATTTAGACGTGAATCCATACGAATGTAAACGCTCGGATGTACAAAATATCCAGAAGTCTTCACGAGTAGAATCTGGAGTATCGTATCTCAATAAAAGACGTCCTCCGACGTTCTCCATAATCGTAGCTACCCATAACTTGTACGGATGCAACACATCACTTATCTCAACCTTCATACCCTGTTTTATCCTATCTGCCATACTTAGGCCATCCCCTGTTAACATCTCAGCTGGGAGTGTACGTGCCGTTGTCAGAAATTCGTGCAGCTTGTCTACGCAGTCTGGTGATCTCTCAAGTATAACATCAGGTAGTTTTAATTTTTTATTATTTTTCGCACTCCAACCAAGTTCATGGCCAGCTTCTTTCGTAAGATTAAACCAAAATTCTAAAGATCTATCGTCCCCGCCAAAGTAACGCAATCGCAATAAGGGTCCGCAAGCCATGACAATAGAGGCTACCCAATACGACACTTCATTCTCATCGTTACTTTTTTGCACTGGTACTTCTAATGACATGCCTATCTCAATACTGTTCTGCAATGTCAACTCCACATGAGGGAACACGATCTGTGGAACTTCCACACTCTTCGTGGCGTCGAGATAGTCTTGCCAAACAAATACATATTCTCCATCCTGCGGTCTCTCCTGCGCTCGGTTCTCGTGCGTCTCCATACTTTATTTACACCGCCGGGCCGTCGAGCGAAATACACGGCGGGACCATTAATGGATCTTTGGCGAAGGGCCGGCGATTGTTGCGGGCGAAATAAATGTGGCGAACCCTGATAGGAAGAGTAACACGAGATATTGTTAAAGAGGGTCAATTAAAAAAGCTGGCTGTCGACCAACTAGCGAGGATAAGATCCTAATGGCGCTATTGTTTATACTTATTTTGCAAGCAACAAATTCGGAACTTGAA
>NW_020218554.1:18991-20117 GCF_003070985.1 Temnothorax curvispinosus | reverse complement strand
TATCGTCTCCTTCTCTCGCTATCTTGCTTCAAATCTACCGCCGCCCTACTCTTTCCCCTTCTCTCTCCGAGTCATCACCTGTTCTCTCAGCCTTTCTTACTCTTCACCTGCGATGTCACCACCTCTCAACCGCCTGCCATTTCACTAAGGTGTCCCTAACTTTTTTCTGACCACACACCGTTACTACCTAATATCTCCTCTCCTATTTTTCCTTGCTTCTCGTCACCACTTCCACCGCCGTCGCCACCTCTCCCTTCCCCCCATCACTACTCTCCTCTTTGCTGCTACTCCTAATCTCACTCTACGCCTTATTTTTCGCTCTATCGCGCTCGCTAACCACCCGCTTCCACTCCTACACCGGGAGTCCCTCTCTCTCCCTTATTAATTAATCACATATTATTTTATTTTTCAGACTCCCTTGTACTTTTTCAATCTTTTTCATTCTTACTCATTCTACTTCATTCTATCTCATATTATTTTATTTTGTTTGATTCACTCTCAGTTACGTTCTTTCACCACTATCTTCATGTAGTCTCCTCCCACTATCTTCATATAGTTTCCTTCATTCTCATCCATTCTGCATCATTTTTCTAATTTTATTGCGTTATCTTCTCTCATTCTTCTTTATTCTTACTTGTTCTCACTCATTCATTTTCGCTTATTGTCTTCTCTTTATTTCTCTCATTTTTTTTTATCTTCTCTGATTTTTGTTCATATCCTATTATTCAATTTTATCCTCATCTATTCCCTTAAATTCATATCCTGTCGTCCTAATTTTGACTCTTTTCGCATTTTACAGTCATTTTTCTTATTCTCACTAATTCTCTCTCTCTCTCGCTCTCCCTCTCCCCCTTCTCTCTCCCTCTCTCCTTCTGCCTTCTCTATATCCCCTCTCTCTCTCTCTCTCTCTCTCTCTCTCTCTCTCTCTCTCTCTCTCTCTCTCTCTCTCTCTCCTTTTTTCCCACTCTTTCTCTCTCTCTCCCTTCTTCCTTTCCTTTTCCTCTGCCTCCCTCTGCCTCCCTCTGCCACCCTCTCCCTCCCTCTGCCTTCCTTCCCTCCTTTTCCCTATCTCTCTCTTCCTCTCTCCCTTTCCTTCCCTCACCTTCTCCCTCTCTTTCTCCTTCCC
>NW_020218554.1:14799-18891 GCF_003070985.1 Temnothorax curvispinosus | reverse complement strand
TCTTCCTCTCTCTTTCTTTCTCTCTCCCTCTTTCCCTCTCTCTCTCTTTTTCTCTGTCTCTCTTGCCTCTCCTTCTTCCTTCTTTATTTTTTAATTTTTTTCATTCTTTTTAGAGCTTTTTTGAAGTCAATTTTATTTAAAAAGTTCTTTTTTAATTCATACTTCTTTAGTGCGTTATCCAATTGATACGAATCAAAAATAATAATTTATTATTTGCTTGTAATTATTAAGTATGCATATTTTCTTACTGCTCCGTATTCTCCGTATGTTCTAATTATTTTATGCACTAAAACTTTCCTGAGCAAGGATTGCTCTATAGGACAGTGAAAACCGCATCCGTCCAGTAGTTTCAGAAAAAATCGTAGACATACCCACATACATCATGCTCGCCGAATTGAGAACCTCCTTTCTGAAGTCGGTTAAAAACAAATTATATTTAATTTTTTATCATGAAATTAAATTTTACACGTGATTTTTATGTCACATAGAAATTGAATCTATTAAAAAGAAATAGAAGAAACAATTAAAATTTTAAAAATTGCTCAGAAATTTAAAAAAAAGATAAAACTGACGTCAAGAAAATGCCTTTGACCAAACTTAAGACGATCTTATATATAAGATCCGACTATGAATACCGCCCATAATCCTTCCTTGAGAAATGAGGATTCCTTGGTCGGTATTCATCATATAATCGGTTCTTATATTTAAGACCGTTTTAAATACAATCTTAAAATATTATGAATCAATCACAGAGCCGTATTAGCATAGATATAGACAAGGATAACACCTACATTGCACGCACACATACGCACGAATCGTCATATACACTGTACTCTTATATTAGACTTCTAATTTCGATTTTGAAGATTCATCGATATTTTTCTTGTTGTGCAATTCAAAGAAACTCGTTTCCACGTTCATATCAATGATATATCTCTTATATGAAGCACATCTTGTGATGAGTTGATGGCAATCGCTGCAACTTGAGACACCATATTAGGATAAAAGTAGGTAAGGAAATCTGTAATTCCGTAATTTTTTCTCGTTTTCTATATAAAATCGAAGTTTTCTTGAATCATTAATGTATGTAATGCAATTATGGAGAAGCATTTTTAATTTCGTCAAATCAATACGACGTTACATAAGTAGAAGAAGAATGGTAGTTTTATCGGTAAAACAGACGTCTCCAGCATCCCCTTAATAATCTTAAAGTCCCGAGAAGAATACAAATAAAGTCTTGGAGTTCACAATTTAAGTGGGACTGACTTTGATTCGATGTTGCATGTATGTACACTGACCAGCAGGAATACCTGGACATTTTGATATTTGACATCTATACATATATATGTGTTTCGTAAGCATATGTGTCCAGGCATTCCTGCCGATGAGTATACATGTATGTATACATATATGAATTGAATTTAAATCGTTTCTTAGTATAAATTATCAGATATAACACATCAATTTTATTAGTAATAATAATTTACTTACAATTCTTATCAATCATATAATCTTATTTTCTTTATTTTATAATTTATATTTTTTATATAATATATTATTCATACAATTGTGTGTGTGTGTGTGTGTGTGTGTGTGTGTGTGTGTGTGTGTGTGCGCGCGCGCGCTATTCTTTTTATTACAATAAACAAAATTACCTCAAAACTTAATATATGTATTTAAGAACAAAAGTTGTCGTTTATTACATTATTTCATTAAAATAAAAAATATTTAATGGCATATACTATTTCTAACGAAAAAGTTTAATCGTAAAATAGATGTTTTTTATAATATTTAATATATAAATCTAGCTTTTAAACAACTGAATTGTGTCGTGTCTCTGTATACAGAATCCTAGCATCAACAGCTGAACAGTTTAACAGCTTCATGCGTCTGTGATTGAGAAAAAAAATCTAATAATACCATCTGTATACCAGCCCAATGTAATGCAACATATATACGGATATGTATATACATTTTAGATAAAAACGATCAGTAAATTTTTATAAAACAATATTCTTCGAAATAATACAAGCAATAATAATTTTTATTATTACCTCTCCATATATCTTAAATGTGCATTTCTTCTAACTCCATATTTGTAATGCCATCAACCTTTCGCGCTTATTGAATATTTGCACCATGAGCACCAATAGCTAGTCCCATCAGATCTTCTCGAACATTAAATTCATCGGTATATCTAAAATAAGGCAAACATTGCACATCTCTTTGCACAATCTTGTTCAAGATAAAGTTTCTCTCTCTCTCTCTCCCCCTTTCCCTCTCCCTCTCCCTCTCTTACTATTTACATAAAAATTAATAATATTTAGGTAAAAGTGAATTATAGATTACTTAAAAAATTGGTAATTTGTCAGAGAAAAATTTATAGTTCGTGAAAGTTAGTATTTAGGGGAAAATGAATTAATTTCTTTTGCAAATTGGTAATTAATAAAAATAAATTTTTTATTATTAAAATAATTAATAATTTATCAAAAATGAATTACTATTTATTTGAAAATTAATAATTAGTGGAAAATAATTATTAATTTTTTCAATAATAAATAAATGGTCAGGTAAATTACTTATATTTTAAAAATTATTAATTTGTTAAATATAATAATTTAATTATTGCAGTTAAATGTGATTTAAAAAAGGTAATTATGAAGGAAAAGGGCTTCCTCACTGATTTGGCTAAAACTTCACAATTTTATGTATTTTAATAAAACATGAATCTGTAAGTTAAAATTGTCGCTTTCTATTAGGAAAAAAGTTATTAAGTACTAAAATTGATAGCTGTGTGGTTAGAATGTCTGTCATACTAACATAATGTAGATGCACATGATCATGCGTAGTGACGTAAAAGTGCATGAAATTATAGTAATAATACAGTATAACAGCAACCCGCCCTATAATAGACTGGCGCTTTATTTTAATTATGTGCTATTATTTGACTTTGTATTTATTATACTTTGTATTTATATAGACTTTTCAATATACCAATTATTTTCTGCTATAAAAAAAGCAATACAAAGTATAAATACAAAGTCAAATAATAGCACACAATTAAAGTAAGGCGCCAGACTATTATGAGAAGTTGCTGTTATACTGCACTATTACTGTAATTCCATTCTTACGTCACTACGGATAATCATGTGAATATAACAGACATCCTAACCATGCAACAATCAATTTCAGTATTTAATGACGCTTTTCCTAAAAAATTGAGAGCGACAGTTTTAACTTACAGATTTATGTTTTACGCAACAAAATACACAAAATTGTAAAGTTTCAAATCGGTAAGGAAGTCTCTCTCCTTCATAATTACCTTAAAAAATAATTATGTTAATGTTATATATAACATTCCCAAACAATAATTTAATTATAATTATATTGCATAATCTTACCTTGTTAAAAACTTCATTACCAAAGAGTTCGCCATAGTAAAATCTCCAAAGTAAAATCTCAATGTAAGAGCTAGTTCAAAAAGTTAGTATCTAAATCGAGAGAATCGTGTATGCGTTCAATCACGAGAAAATCCATTATCCGTCAGCCTTCAAATATCTGCAGAAAAAATCCTCTGATGACTGACAATGAATGAAATATAAAAATTCGAGGTAGTTTGCATTAAAAATATAAACTGGTTTGTCCACCACTTCCGAAAACTTTGCAATTATAATTTTATTATGATATATTTAGATTAAACATTAATTAATTCTTTTAGAGTCTAATCTTCTTTGTGTGTGAGAAGAACATATTAATTTAATTATTTTTTTAAATGTTAGAGATTGCTGAATACGAATATAAAATTTACCAAAATTTATTTTGTTGTTATTGCTTTCATGAATAATTAATATTTCCATACACTAAGTTATAAAATCAACGTCTATCACAATATAATGGACTCGAATCAATTAATATTTTAACTTGCCTACAATCCGAATTGCGCTACAGATCACTTTCTCGTTCTCTTCAACTTTTACAAGACAGCAATTTACAGACACCTTCCTTCTTAAAGATCTCCTCCGGTAACAGCTTCCTCCGATTTATCTATAATATTATATGATATATTGATGATCTCACACACACACACACACA
>NW_020218554.1:0-14699 GCF_003070985.1 Temnothorax curvispinosus | reverse complement strand
AATATATTGAGATCTCACCATCGCCTCGCCCCTTTTTTTCAATTTTCGTATCCAGCGTTATGTAATCTTTCAAATTAAAAGCATGTAACAACAGATATTCGTTTCTCTCCGCTCTTCCGCCTAATAGCGTCCTTGATAAAATGTTACCCATATTCATTCAATTCGCAAAAAATTATAATTGCATTATTATATTTTATAAGTGAAATGAGAAATATAATGAAATGTACCTGCTAAACAAGTGATTTGAAGCGCGAGCAATATATTGAGATCCATCACTATAATCATAATGTATTTTGCTTCTTTTAACGTCACATGCATTAGATTTAGCACTTTGTCCGCTGTATTGAAAAAGGAGATGGAGTTTCCGCTGGCGTGATCTCTTTACATTCGTGTTCCTTCGTCTTTAATACCTAAATATTTGTCAAAATTAAGTTGTTTGGTCGGATGAACAATATAATACCAATATTACGAGTATCGTATGACTTACTGCACTGCAGAGTGATTGCAGATCATAACTTCTGACTTTTAAGTTCAATTCCTTCGCCGAAACTTGTATATCACAAATTGGACGACCAACAAATCCTTGATTAAGGATTATTTTCCCCTGTATAAATATTACATGTATTATTTTATGTTAAAGAATATATCTTATTTACATTAAAGTTTCTCTCTCTCTCTCCCCCTTTCCCTCTTCCTCTCCCTCTCTTACTAATTACATAAAAATATTTAGGTTAATAATATTTAGGTAAAAGTGAATTATAGATTACTTAAAAAATTGGTAATTTGTCAGAGAAAAATTTATAGTTCGTGAAAGTTAGTATTTAGGGGAAAATGAATTAATTTCTTTTGCAAATTGGTAATTAATAGAAATAAATTCTTTATTATTAAAATAATTAATAATTTATCAAAAATAAATTACTATTTATTTGAAAATTAATAATTAGTGGAAAATAATTATTATTTTTTTCAATAATAAATAAATAGTCAGGTAAATTACTTATATTTTAAAAATTATTAATTTGTTAAATATAATAATTTAATTATAATGTGATTTAAAAAAGGTAATTATGAAGGAGAAGGGCTTCCTCACTGATTTTGCTAAAATTTCACAATTTTATGTATTTTAGTAAAACATGAATCTGTAAGTTAAAATTGTCGCTTTCAATTAGGAAAAAAGTTATTAAGTACTAAAATTGATAGCTGCGTGGTTGGAATGTCTGTCATACTAACATAATGTAGATGTACATGATCATGCGTAGTGACGTAAAAGTGCATGAAATTATAGTAATAATACAGTATAACAACAATCTGCCCTATAATAGACTGGCGCCTTATTTTAATTATGTGCTATTATTTGACTTTGTATTTATTATATTTTGTATTTATATAGACTTTTCAATATACCAATTATTTTCTGCTTTTTTTATAGCAGAAAATAATTGGTATATTAAGAGCCTATATAAATACAAAGTCAAATAATAGCACACAATTAAAGTAAGGCGCCAAACTATTATGACAAACTGTTATACTGCACTATTACTGTAATTCCATGCATTTTTACGTCACTACGAATGATCTTGTGCATCTACATCATGTCAATATAACAGACATCCTAACTACGCAACAATCAATTTCAGTATTTAATAACGTTTTTCCTAAAATTGAGAGCAACTGTTTTAACTTACAGATTTATGTTTTAACGCACCAAAATATACAAAATTGTAATATTTCACCCAAATCGGTATAAGGAAGACCCTCTCCTTCATAATTACCTTAAAAAATAATTATGTTAATGTTATATATAATATTCCCAAACAATAATTTAATTATAATTATATTGCAATCTTACCTTGTTAAAAACTTCATTACCAAAAAATTCGCCATACTCCAAAGTAAAGTCTCAATGTGTAACAGAATTCAAAAAGTTAGTATCTAAATAAAGAAAATCGTGTATGCGCTCAATCACGAGAAAATCCATTATCCGCCAGTCTTCAAATATCTGCAGAAAAAATCCTCTGATGACTGACAATGAATGAAATATAAAAATTCGAGGTAAAGTTTGCATTAAAAATATAAACTGGTTTGTCCACCACTTCCAAAAACTTTACTATTATAATTTTTATTATAATATATTTAGATTAAATATTAATTAATCTTTTTAGAATCTAATCTTTTTTGTGTGTGAGAAGAACATATTAATTTAATTATTTTTTAAAATGTTACAGATCACTGAATACGAATATAAAATTTACCAAAATTTATTTTGTTGTTATTGCTTTCGTGAATATTTAATATTTCCAGACACCAAGATATAAAATTAACGTCTATCATAATATAATACACTCGAATCAATTAATATTTTAACTTGCCTGCAATACAAATTGCGCTACAGATCACTTTCTCGTTCTCTTCAACTTTTACAAGACAGCATATGCATGCGTGTGTGATTTTGGATGCACCTTCCTTTTTAAAGATCTCCTCGGCATCAGCTCCCTGCCGTCAATATACATATATTTCACTATCACTATCTATCACGCGGCGATGCTCACAACTGTCACTATCTATTTCTAGGTTATCGCTGTATTCCAGATTCCAGCATAGGTCGGTCTTTCTTAAAACAGCTTCATGCATCTGTGATTGAGAAAAAAATCTGATAAACTCTGTATACCAGCCCATATATATATAAAATATATGATTACAAAGATAAATATAATTTACTGTTCTGTATCAAAAATCTATAGTTATACTGTAACGTATACCTTAGATTAGATTTGTACGAGCAAGCAATAAATATTGAAACATTATAGATGACGTTAAAAGATATTAATATGTAAAATATAATTTACATATATTTATTTATTTAGTAATAATAAGATGTATATTATATAAAATCCTACTAACCTCGCGAGACACCACGCGAGCACACGTCATTGCGTTAAAAGATATTACAATGTAAAATATAATTTATATATATTTATTTACCACAATATTACCCACATACATTATATATAATAAATAAATAATCCTACTAACCTCGCAAAACACCACGCGAACACACGTCACGTCACGTCACGCGATACACACCACACGCGAAACTCGCCAAACTCGCCGCCCGCGATCTCGATCGCCGTCAATCATAATTCAATTCGGAATTAAATGATTGTATTTTTAATGATGAGAGATCACATCAATATTAACATCGCGACACGACGCGAGCTGTCACATCACGATTCCGCGACACTCACGACACACACGCACGAAACTCGCCGACCAAACTCGCCGCGATCTCGATCGCCGGCTTCGGCTGACCAATCACGTACGCGGAAAAGCGGCAACACTACATGCGAGATATTCGACTCGCAAAGCTCACTTCTCGGTCCAAATGGATTTTTTTATTATGGACTAGAACAACACAGGCGCGCGCTACGCGCGCGCTTTTATTTTATTTCACGAATGGAACAACACAGGCGCGCGCTACGCGCGCGCGTTTATTTTGTTTCACGAATATACAACCATACATTTTTTATATTTTTATTAGAAGTGAAGAGGTAAGTCGCTAATATCGACATAGGTCCTCTAAAGCGACGCCTTCTTATTTCTCGAAAATTAAACACCGCACTTTATTAATGCTGATGAGGACATAATTTACTTATATAATTAAAAACGTAAAAACCTTTACTTTATACATTTATTGATTTTTATATATAAAATCTGCTAAAAACGAATCATTCAAAAGCAATTATTAAAAATAAAATTTACCCAAATCTCTTTTACTAATTGTACAATTAAATAATAATAAATATATATTATTGATAATATTAGATTATTTTACATGTTTGTGTAACGTCCTAAAACTATTTAAATTTTTTTTTTCTTATATATATATAATGCAGTTTTATATTTAAATAAAAAATTGAGATGCAACGTAAACTGGCATACTTATTGATAAAACAGATTATAAGGTAGTAAAAATCAAATAGAATAGAATAAAAAACACAGCACAAGAAGATCTTGCTGCGAAATTATGAGATAAATTTACTGGCATGCTGTCGGCATACTGCTAACATTTTGCTACGTGGGGTAAAACAATTGTGAAGCAACACACAGTAACAGACTACGAAGGTAGAAAACAAAAGGTTTCGAGTTTAAATCCTGATCGACTCTGTTAATTTTTCCGTTTACCCCTCTCGCAGTCCAAAATTTCCTTCTGTATCTTTCCTCCACCCTCACTACACTCCTTGTTTACTCGTATATTTCCATGATCCTCTTTCCCAACCTTTCACTCACCCCTGGTTTTTCCAGACATCTTCCCAAAACCCTCCTGTCCACTGAATCAAATGCCGCCCTTGGATCTACAAAAGCAGCCACTACCTTCTTTTTCCTTTTTAATCGCTTCCTTATCGCATAATTCAGTGTGTAAATGTTGTCCACCACTCCTCTCCTCTTCCTAAACTCTGCTTGGTTTTCTGAAATCATCCCCTTCTCCACTATCTCTTTCCTCAACCTATTTGCTAATATCGACGCGTACACTTTGTACGCCGTCGGCATCAGCGTAATCCCTCTATGCTCACTCACCTCTTTTGCCTCTTTTTTTCGCTATCAGAACGACTACTCCGTCCTTTCACGCTTCTGGAAAACACTCTCTTTTCCATACTCTCCCATAACGTTTTTCTTAAACCACTTCCCCCATAACTCCACACTTCATTTCCTATCTCGTCCTCTCCCGCCGCTTTACCTTTTTTCAGCCCTTTCAGCACTCTCTCTACTTCCTCCCATTCTATCTTCTTCTCTTTCTCCAGTTTCCCCTCCAACCCCTGCTCTCCCTCCTCTCCTTCTCCTAGCCTTCGTTTGTATTCCGCTCCTTCTAACATCTCCCTAAAGTATTCATCCCACTCCTCTAATGTTATCTCCTTATTAATTTCTACCTTTCTTCTCCATTCCTTGTTTATTACTTCCCACACCTGCTTCTCTGTTCTCGCCTCTCTTGCTTCTTTCAGCAGATTTCTCTTTTTTCTTCATTTTTTCTCACACATTTCCTTATACTCCTTCTTTCTTCTCTTATGATCTTTGTGTTTTCTTCCTCTTTTCCAGTCTCTTAATAACTTTTCTACCTTCTCCCTCTTCTTCCTACAATCCCCATCCCACCATACTCCCTTTCCTTCTGCCCCTCTTTTTACTCTTCTCACCCTTACTTCCATCTTCCTCTTTATCTATTGTCTCCCTACCTATTTCTACTTCCTCCGTCCTTCTTCTAAACTCCTCTCTTACTTCTTTCGACCAATCCGTCTTTTTCACCCACGTCTCTCCCTCCGCTATTGTCCCTCTCCTCTCACCAACCCCCCCTTTGTTCAACCGTACTGCTACTGATTGGTGATCCGAATCTACCTCACACCCCACCTCTAATCTTGTCACTATTTCCCAAGCTTTTCTATCTCCTATTGCGTAATTGATCACTGTTTCCCCCCTTCCTCCTGTAAAAGTCGCCTCCCCCTCCTTACCTCCCTCCTTTGCTCCGTTCATAATTTCCCACCCTTCCTCTTCCACCCATCTAATCAGCCCTTTTTCCTACCTATTTATTCCTACCATTTTATCTTTCGATTTTCTTTCAGCTCCCTCTTTTCCATCCTCTACAGATACCATAGCGCATGCGCATATGGCTTCTGCCTTCTGCTTATGGCTCCTGCAATTTTATGTGCTTCCACCTTTACTCTTCACCCACAATGTCGCCACCTCTCAACCGCCTGCCACTTCACTTTCTTTCTAAGGTGTCCTTAACCTCTTTCTGACCACCCACCGTTACTAACTAATATCTCCTCTCTTACTCATCCTTGCTTTTCGCTACCACTTCCACCACCTTTGCCACTTTTCCCTTCTCTCCACCACTACTCTCCTCTCTGCTGCTACTCCTAATCTCACTCTACGCCTTATTTTTTCGCTCTCTATCGCGCTCGCTAATCACCCGTTTCCACTTCTATACCCTCTCCCTCTCCCTTTCTTATTAATTATAAATCACATATTATTTTATTTTTTAGACTCCCTTGTAATTTTTCAATTTTTTTCATTCTTACTTACTCTCTCTCTCCTTCTATTTCATTTTGTTTTATTTTATTTGTTATATAGTTTCCTTCATTCTCATCCATTCTGCATCATTTTTCTAATTTTATTGAATTTAACTGCTTTATCTTCTCTCATTCTTTTTTATCTTCTCTGATTCTCTCTGATTTTTGTCCATGTCCTATTATTCAATTTTATCACCATCTATTCCCTTAAATTCATATCCTGTCGTCTTAAATTTTGTCTCTTTTCGCATTTTGCAGCCATTTTTTCCTATTCTTACTAATTTTCTCTCTCTCACTCTCCCTCTTCCTCTCTCTCCTTTTTTCTGCCTTTTGGCTCTTTTCTTACCTTTTTTTCTATTTTTTTTAACTTTATAATACCTTAATCATAAATAATAAAAAAATCATATATTACATAAAACACGCTGTAGCCATCTTTATCGTTGATGTGATCATGATTTATAGCATCGGTTATTTATTATTGTTTAAAAATTTAAAGAAACATTTTTGCTTTTTTTTGTCATACGATGTCATACGATGTATCAACGTAAACAAATTTTTTTAAAATAGGACGGATTAAAAAAAACTAAAACAAATAAAAAATGAAAAAATTAACAGATAAAGAATTTAAGAATTTTTTTCAATTTTTTGAAATCGGCGGCAAATTAATGATATTTTTAATAGCGTTTTTCATTGGCAGTGCGCACTCAGTGCACATTAAAGCCGTTGTATACTGATTTCTCTAATATTTAAAGATAACGCATTAACATATTAACATAGGATTTTAACATATATATTTTATTTTCACATATAATACCTACCAATGACGACATATTGCTCTTTATTTGCAAAAATATGTTGCAAAGCGATTGATCCACTGCCAAGCACTTATTCGCAAACTTTCGACAGGATAGGTTACAAATTTTTCCGTTTCTTTTCCGTTCCGTAACAGCTCCGTGCCATGGGGAACCCACTCACTATATCACGGAACGAAATTGAAACGGAACTACTCTGATTGGTTAACCCCCACCATGTCTCTTTTCCATTACTGTTCCGTTCCGCTATTCCTTCTCCATCGTGATGCACCCTTAAAATTTCTCTCTATTATTTCAGACCTTTTAAAGCTTCATTTGTTAATTTTTTTCATTCTTTTTAGTTTTTAAAAAATTGATTTTATTAAAAAAAAAAATTTTTTTTTAATTCATACCTTTTTAGTGCGTTATTCAATTGATACGAATCAAAAATAATAATTTATTATTTGCTTGTAATTAATGTAATTTTTAAGTATGCATAATTTTCTTACTGCTCCGTACCCTGATGTTCTAACGCGATATTTTATGTACTAAAACTTTCCGGAGCGAGGATTGCTCTACAGTGAAAACCGCATCCATACAGTAGTTTCAGAAAAAATCGTAGACATATCCACGTACATCATACTCGCCGATTTGAGAACCTCCTTTAACTTTTTTAGTGCTTCATTTATTTAATATAATTAAAAAATAATATATAATTTTTTTCAAATATTATATATCTTTCTTCTTCTTTCTGCACTTTTTCAATCAGTATCTCCAATATTTTTGCAATATTTTAACCATACAGAATAATTCCATCTGTTTTTGTTACATATAAAATTTTATTGCATTGTTTCGTATATTCTCCTTTGGTTTTAGTCTGTGTAATTTCTTACCTGTTGTCGTAATTATCCTACCTTTAGTCATTCCTCTTATAATTTTAAAAATTAATGGTGTGTAGTTCTATTTATGTTTACTTAAGCTGCGATCCATTTAACATTACAAATGCTCTTCGAAGTATTCCTCTTCTCTTTTCTTTCAGTGAAGAAAAACGAAAAAGATGAAGAACGCTTCAAAGCATTTGTAGCATCAAATAGACCATAGCCTTAACATCTTGTTCCTAATATTCTACTTTTCTTAACGTTTGACATTCGACAACTGTACTTATGTAATATGTACATACATACATACATCTATACAGGTGTTTCCTAATAAGTGAAGTATTGTAGTGGTAGATTCAGGACACGAAAACAATGAAAAAACATAAACATATGTCCTATTTGACCTTATTTCCGAGTTATGACCATTTCTGTGCTCCAGTGATTTACAGCTGCTTACATTCGTAGGAAGTGTTTGAAATGGTCATATTTGGTTTGTATTTGTTAACAGTACTCAATATCTGCAGAATATTTCCCGACCTTGTTGATTTTATACATTCTATTAAGTAAATGCATGTAAATTATTAAATGCTTCTAGCAAAAAAATAACGTTTCTAAACTCTCAACGAACTCTCGCAAACGCGCACGTAAACGTCAAACAAACATTCATAAAGATTCTTCCTATTTTAACTTCTTATTTTTGCTAGGAAAATAATTCCCGAATGAGTCAACGTATCAACCTCTGGTTTGAGCCAAAATTTTTCTTATTTTATGCTCTTTCTAACGATATACAATATAAGAGGTTCCATTTAAAATTTTTAAAAATTTGGAGTTCCCTTAGGGCAATCCCTTGGGGAGACGACTCCCAATCCCTTTAAATAAGTTGCCCCTTGAAATGATCAAACACGTATTTCGATAGTTTTCATAATTTTAAGCCATTTCTGAAATATAGATGGTGGACACTTTTTATTTGCAGACCCTGTATATGTATATACATATACATATATACAGGGTATGTTATTTTAAATACCCCAAACAAATATAATCTTCAAAAATATGGATGATACGAGAAAACGTTTCAGACAAATGTAAGATATCAAGGGGCACAAATAAATCAATCATTGATGAAATCAATTTTTGAAAAAATCGAATCTTTAAGGTCACATAAAGGTCATCTCCATTTTTTAAAATGGAAATTGTATGATTCTTTCATAATATAATTCTTCTCATTATTCTACATATAAAAATTTTAGAGTTATAATTAACAAATTAATAGGTTACATATTTATATATTTATATATAAGGTGTGCCATTTTAAACGCCCCAGGCAAATATCTCGAAAAATATGGAAGATATGAAAAAACGTTTTAGACAAAAGCTGCATCAAAGAAAACAAATAATAATAAAACCAATTTTCAAATAAATCAATTTGTTAAGGTCACATAAAGGTCATTGCCATTTTTTTCGTAATATGATTTTTCTAATTATTCTACATATAAAAGTATTAAGATAGTTGTAAAGAAAATAATAGTTTACAAGATATTTCATATTTTATTCTGGCACATTTTGGCGAAATATAAAGTACCTCATAAACTATTCATTTTTTGGTAACTGTACCTTTAACACTTTTACGTACAGAATAATAAAATAAATCAATTGGTGTAAAAAAAATGTTGCTTAGCAAAAAATTATGTAATTTAGAATATGCAACCACATGTCTTTTTTGAAAATAAGTAACAATGTGTTTTCTTTACACCAACTGATAAAAATGTTGCATTACAAGAAATAAAAAAATGCTAGTATGTTTATTCTATACAATCTTAGCTATACTATAATTTTATAAAGAAAGTGAAAGTATTTACTATAATTATGTTATTCCTTATAAACAAATGTACTAAAACCTTATAAACAACATACTAAAAAGTTATATATGGATGCATTCAAAACATTTTTTATTATAGAGTAACTCTGGTATTTTTACGCCACGTGGAGTTTTACGCCGCAGATGTCAGAAAAAATAGAAAGAATGAAGTTACTTGCTTGCAATTATTCTTTTATGTGCCTTTATGCCATATTAGTATTGTGTTGTAATTTCAGTTCTTTACTTTACTGTTAATATTAACGAAACTGTCGTGATACGAATTAATTTCTCACCGTAAGAAGAGCGATCTTGTGTTACTAAAATAATTACTGTAGGAAATGTAAAAAGTTTAATGGTTATTTCATGATACATAAGTGTAGAGGGATAGTAAATAATGTATTACAGCAAAATACAAGTGCACAGCTCTTGTATTTTTTGTTTACCTTAATATCTTGTATATCCCTCCTGTGTTTAGGATATACGGCAAGTTAGCATGCGGGATTTAGGCCATAGTACGGATACTTTGTACAACTCGAAATCTCCTATGTGTTCTTTTTCCTTCTCTTTTTGGATCGTATAACAATAATCTTTAATGCACCTATCGTTCTTCTATTTTTTTTTTTTAATTTTTTAGTTTATTAATTTGTTTACCATTCTTACATTTTAATAAACTTCTTACACACATTTTATAACTTATTATTACATTTTATTGCCTTATTTATAAACATTATTTGTAACTTTTTATAAGGCTTACATTTTACCCATGAATGTCATAAAATCCACCCTTCTAAAATATATGGCGAAAATGCAAGTGTTTCTAAGTTTTTTTTTATTAAATACAAAGAATCAATATTTTATGTTTCTAGTAGTAGACAGTATAAAGTTTTTATTAGTATAATTCATTTGCCTTAAGCATAGTAAATAGTACTCGATAAATTAAGTTTCCCTTAGTTGTGGCATATATACCGGAGTTACCCTATTATATGTTTTTGTAAACAGATTGAAATCAAACTGCAAGTAAATTTTTCATTATTATCTAACGCCTTTAACGTTTAGCATCGATTCGTTATCTGTTATTAATTTAGAAAAATTAACAATTCGTCACTTTTTCCCTCTTTCTCTTACATAATATATGTACTATGTGTATTATAGGTACAACTAATAATAATAGTTTTGATCTTTTTAATTTTAAAGATAATATTAATTAATAGTAATAGAAAACATAAATACAGATTATTCTAAAAATTAAATATGTAGTATAACAGCACTCTCTCCAATTCCTTTGAAATTTTCAAATTTTAATAAATTTGTCGCTCATTATATAATTAATACACTTAAAATATCACAATGTCGGCAAGTAAGGAAATGATAATTGAAATAATAGTTTATGGATATACATTTATGGATATACATTTATGGATATACATTTATTTCCTATCTCGTCCTCTCCCGCCGCTTTACTTTCTTTCAGCCCTATCAGCACTCTCTCTACCTCTTCCCATCCTATCCCCTCTCCTTTCTCTACTTCCTTCTCCGCCCCCTGCTCTCTCTCCTCTCCTTCTTCTAACCTTCGTTTGTATTCCGTTCCTTCTAACATCTCCCTTAAGTATTCATCCCACTCCTCTATTGTTATCTCCTTATTAATTTATACTCTTCTTCTACTTTCTTTCTTTATTACTTTCCACACCTGCTTCTCTGTTCTCGCCTCTTTTACCTCTTCCAGCAGATTTCTTTTTTTTCCTTTTTTCTCTCACACATTTCCTTATACTCCTTCTTTCTTCTCTTATAATCTCCTATAATCTTTATATTTTCTTTCTCTTTTCCAGTCTCTCAATAACTTTTCTACCTCTTTCCTCTTTTTCCTACAGTCCCCATCTCACTATCCTCCCTTTTCTTCTGCCCCTATTTTTACTTTTCTCATTCTTTCTTTTATCTTAATTCTTTTTGTCAACTTTTCGATCTTTTTATCTATTGCCCCAACCTACCTATTTTTACCTCCTCCGTTCTTCTTCTAAACTCTTCTCTTGCCTCTTCCGACCAGTCCGTCTTTTCCACTCACCTCTCTTCCTCCGCTATTGTCCTTCTCCTCTCATCACTACCCCCTTTGTTCACCCGTACTGCTACTGATTGGTGATCCGAATCTACCTCACACCCCACCTCCAATCTTGTCACTCTTTCCCAAACCTTTCTATCTCCTTTCGCGTAATTGATCACTGTTTCCCCTCTTTCTTCTGTAAATTCACCCCTCCTTCTCATCACCCTCCTTTGCTCCATTCAAAATTCCCCACTCTTCCTCTTTAACCCATCTAATAAGCCCTTCCCCCTGCCTATTTATCATTTTATCTTTCGATTTTCTTTTAACTCCCTCTTCTCCATCCTCCAGCGCTCCTTTCCCCCTGTTCTCGCATTGAAATCGCCCCCACTATCCATCTCTCCTCTATCCCTTCCTCCTCTTTTACCGATTTTATCTTACCCATCATCTTGTCCAAGTTGCCGCTTACGTAAACTGTTACCAATCTCCATTTCTCCTTCCATCTTACTTCTCTAATCATTAAACCCTCCTCCTCCACTCATTCTTCTTCCTCTTCTATCCCTTCTCTGACTTCTATCATTATTCCACCTATTGCTCTTCCTTTTCTTCCAACTCTTTCTTTCTTTGCACCCTGTATACTTCAGTTAAACTTCTTTGGCACCCTATTCTTCATCTTCTCCCGTTCCTCCTATTTCAGCCATGTTTCTACCAACCCCACGACCATCCCACTTTTTTATCCTTTCCTAAAACCCTTCCTGTTTTCCCTTCACTCCCGCTACATCCTAGAAGCCTATCTTTGGGCTTTCTTTCTGTTCCGTCCCCTCCTCCGCCCTCCTGCATTCCTTTCTTCCCCCTCGCCCCTCTTTTTTCTCTCTTTCACTCCTTTTTACTTTCCACACTCTACTCTCTCTGACTCCTTTCCCCCTTCCCCTCAGCCTCACCACACTCTCTTCCTCCCTACTCTCCCTCTCCTCCCTCTTCTCTCCGCCCTCCCCTCCCATCGTTTCTCTTCCCTCCTCTCTACCTTTCCATTTTATTTTTCCGTCTCCCTCTCTTCTACTCTTTCCCTTCTCCTCTGTTCCTCTTTCTCCCACCTCTTTTTTCTTGCTCCACTCTCTCATTTCCCCTTCCATCTCTCAGGACTTTTTTTTCCTCATCCCAACTCCACCTCTTCCCCTCTATCCAAATATTTCCGTACTTTACCCAATCTCTCCTTCTATTCCTTCTCTCCTTCTCAGCTATCCTCTCCAGGTTCCATTGCATTTTTCTTTGATGCTTTCCTTCAAGGTCATGTCATTCTTTATTCTTTCCATCCTCCCTTCCAACACATTCTTCTTCTGCATTACCTCTCTTTTTCTTACTCTATCTTTTAACCTAACTAAAACCATCTTCTCTTTCCCCGTCTTTTTTCCTATCTCTTTTACCTAATTTATTACTCCCTCCTCCCCCATCTCTAGCCATAGCTTTTCTACCGCTTTCTTTCGCTTTCCCTCCTCTACCACCACCCCTTTCACTGCTACATTGTTCTTCTTTCTGTCTCTCTCTTCTACCTCTCTCCACCTTTCTAGCTTTCTTACCTTCGCTTCCATTGCTTTATCTCTTTTTCTTATCTCCCACTTTCCTTCCTCTTTCACTTCTCCCTTCTCTTCCTTCCTCCCATCTCTCCATCTCTTAACTAATATATTTAAATTTATATATTAGTTAACTTCTTTATATACACTACCGCTCATTAATTTCAATATATTCTTATATTTGTTAATTTCTCTGTAAAGGATGAACATGATACATATGTTTTGTACAGAAATGAATACATTTGCTGTTATAAACACTTGCATGCATTGCATTTTTATATATTATTTATATACAAATGCGATGCATGCAAGTGAAATGTTTATAACAGCAAGTACATTCATTTCTATGCAAAACACGTATCATGATGTTCATCCTTTACAGAGAATCAACGAATCTGTTGTATATTGAAATTAATGAGCAGTAGTACATGTAAAGAAGTTAACTAATTTATAAATTTAAATATATTTGCAATATAATAAATATCTTTATAATATATTATTATACCTTCTCTATATTGTTCTCTTCTCCTTCTTTCTCTCCTTTTTCTATCTCTATATCTCTCTTTTGTCTTAAAATACTTTTTCTTTTTTATAAACCGCTTAAGGTATCGATACGATAAATAATACTCTAAAAGCTACATTTGGGTGGAACGGTAATAAATTTACACATCCTACATCTATTATTATGTTAAAATCATAATAGCGTAATGAAAACGATTCATAGGAATAAATGTGATAGTATTTATGAAATAAAATTAAGTATGAAATATAAATTTAAGAAATATTACTTTAATGATTATATTATCTTACGCGTTATTAACATTCCATACAGGCAAAGCAAATAGATACTATGATATACAGGATACCTTTAAACAATTGTTTCATTTTCTAACATTTTTCAGATTTATTGTAATATAATCGTATAATCGCCATATTTTTTTACACAGGAATACTAACGCAAAATTATTCGGACATTGTCACTACTAAAATTAAAAAATCAGATAAAGGGTTAAATAATGTACATCTTTTTAATTCACATATCTCTATTTACTACCGATCATCATTTCATAATGATGCATTTGCAACGAAATAGATACGTCAGCAACATTCGAGACCATCGACTGGAAAAAGCATTTCTCTTGGTCTATTCGTTGTGACGGATAAAATCGTATAATTTCAGCACTCAGCAGTGGATTCACTTCAATTGATGCGATTTTAAGACAGAGTTCAATTTAAAGAATCCTCGTTGTTACTAAATATGCATACAAGGCCTGTGAATAGCGCTAATTTCCCTGCCATGCGCATATCTTTCTTTTTCATGGCTGTATCCTGATTAGGCATCATCTTGTCCGCAATATGCTTATAGACTTTTCCATTCAGCATTAACGTAAAAAATAAAAAAACCGTCGTACCATCTGAAATCGTTATATATAATTGTCTCGGTATTATAATCAATTTTATAATAAGTGTTTCCTCTCCGATAGCATAAACAAAATTAATTTTAGGAAAT
>NW_020218553.1:0-1196 GCF_003070985.1 Temnothorax curvispinosus | reverse complement strand
TTCCCCAGTAAAACAGGAACGTGGAATCCACGTTTCTTTCATGTGGACCAGCGACGTAGAATTCACGTAGACAATCGAGTGGATCATCCGCTTAAAAACGGTAGTCGGATCCACGTGGATGAGATCATCGATTCGACGTGGAATTTACGTGAAAGTTTCCCATCTTAATATTTTGGCGAGTACTGAGCAGTACTGGATTATTGGTAGTAATTTATTACACAGAGAACTACTGGTGCATAGTATTGAATTATACTCACCCAAAAAAAACCTCTTAATACTAGAGGACACTGATTTCCGATATTCACCCAGCATAAAAAAATTATTTTTATCGAAATTTTATTACTATTTTATAACTAAATTTGTTTTTTAAGATGCAGTATATGATTATAAATATTTTCTCGAATTTAAAAACACATATAAAAACACACTTACCTTGGTGGGATTCGAACTCGGGACCTCTGGATCGTGAGTCAACTGCCTTACGTGGTAGACTACTTCTTAATTTGATGTATGTGTTATATAATAGTCTACATATGTCATAACCAGCGCAAATATATAATTTTTTAAAAATCATCTTAAGAAACAAATTTAGTTTAAAAACTGATTATTATTATAACACATAACTTTTGTATTTTTACGACATAATAAAATTTTTCAATTTTAAAATGTCTTACTATCATTTTCATTAATTATTCATTAAAACATTCCATTTAGCTATATTAATTGCGATTGACAACATCAATGTCTCCTGAGATTGATAAATTATCTGTCAGTAGAACAGTGAAAATATCTACGCAAAATCTACATTGATACTACGCGGATGAGATACTTTGATTTTATCGATGGAAAAGAAACGTTGAATCCACGCGGATAAGGTACTTCGATTTTGGCGATGGAAAAGAAACGTTGAATCCACGCGGATAAGGTACTTCGATTTTGGTGATGGAAAAGAAACGTTGAATCCACGCGGATAAGGTACTTCGATTTTGGCGATGGATAAGAAACGTTGAATCTACGTGGATAAGGTACATCGATTTTAGCGATAGAAAAGAAACGTTGAATCCACGCGAATAAGGTTCTTCGATTTTGACTATGAAAAAGAAACGTTGAATCTACGTGGATAACTCGTGGATGAATCTCCATCCACGTATTACGTAGATTCGACGCAGATGCGACGTACCTGTTTTACTGGGGTT
>NW_020218552.1:0-9077 GCF_003070985.1 Temnothorax curvispinosus | reverse complement strand
CAAAATCCTATTAGATTTTTAGAAAAATTCGATAGACTAGCGCGATACGAAGGAGTACCAGAAGAAGAGCAACTGCATTACTTCGGAAGATGCATGAAAGGCGCAGCAAGCCAATGGTACGAGTTACAAGACGCAAACGATATTTACGAAATTAAACGCATGTTTACCCAACAATTTTGGGGCTGCCAGGCGCAAATGAGGTTCCGGCAACAGATATATTTCGGAAAATACAAGCCAAACGTAGACGGAACAATGACCGAATATGCGTTAAACGTAGCCAGACAGGCAAAAACGTTACTACCACCGATGAGCGACGAGGAGATAGTACAGACAATACGCGAACATTTTGACACCGATATCGCACGCGAACTAAGACCGTCGGTGGTCAGGAACGTTAACGAAATGATTTCGATGTTAGACACACTCGAGAATGAACGCGAAACACGAAGACTACGCGGAGAAGCGCGACGCGCGAATGAAAAACCCGCAAATACGAATCAAAGACAACGCGAGAACGCGAACGATGGCAAAAAGACAACGACACAAAGCCGTAACGATAACGAACAGCGACGGGCGAACGGACAATACAACTCCAACAGGCGGGACACGGCGAACCGAAATAACGGAACATCATCGTATAACAAATCGCCAGCCTGGCGGAAAACCGAATCACCCACGGCGAAACGTAAAGACGGTGGGGTAGACATCGTCGAATTACCAGATAGTGATGATAGCGCGGCAAAGCCAAGAGTCACACGCTACACGCGTGAACGCGAGGAACGCGAAGACAGAACGAAAGGATTCGCGAAAAAGGCGTACGATGGAAAGGCGAGAGACCGCGGACGAAAGTTAGCAGCAATCACAGCCACGAATCATGAGACCGAGTACGCAAACGACGACGCATCGACAAGCGAAGAGTCGACGGAAGACGAGTCAGACGAGAAAAAGTGTTGCGCGATAACGCGAGAAGAACATAAAGGCGACAACACAAAAGCGGCAATCAACGGCGAAGAAAACCCCATCAACATCATACGAACAAGAAAAATCATTGATGACCTAGACCAAGATATCGAAGATGCGCAAAAGAAGAACGTGACACAGCCGGACGTACCAATGATTCGTATGAAATTCGGTAGCTGTACGACTAAAGCACTAATCGATACGGGAGCACAAGTAACCGCGATGACAAGAGCCTTTTATGAACAACTACGTGACGCGAATGAGCAAATGGAGATATTGCCGATAAAAAAATTCACCCTGAAAGGAGCATTCTCCGAACGAGGATCAGTGATATCGAGCAAAGTCAGAGTCAACTTTGAATATCGCGACGAAAAATTCACACACGAATTCTTCATTGTGGAAAACTTGGCCTACGAATTGGTATTGGGCATTGACTTCCTAGTCAAATACAAATTGGTACTAGCATGTGACGACTCAATAGATGTAAAATTCCGTAAAACAATAACCCCGACGGTACGAGTAAACGCGATGAGGCGTGATGAAGCAGAGGAAAGTCTACAAAAAATTCTCGACAAGCACGCTGAATTATTCAATGGCGAAATAGGACGAGTAAACCACTACCAGCACAAAATAGAAATGAAAATAACTCGACCATATAAACGGAAAACATACCCGATACCAGAGATACACATGAGCCGAGTCAGAGAATACATTAAAGATCTAGAACGCAAAGGCATAATTAAAAAACAAGCAACGCAATACGTAAATCCACTTGTCGTAGTAATTAAGAAAAACGGCGACATAAGGTTATGCCTCGACGCGCGCGAAACAAATCGACACATGTCAAATGATCACGCGCAACCGCCAACGATAGAAGAGGTCTTTAGAAGAATTGGGAAGAAAAAATACTTTACAACCCTCGACGTAAGTAATGCCTTCTGGCAGATACCGCTAGAGGAGGAATCCCAGCAGTACACCGGATTCTTCTTCGATGGTCAAACCTACGTGTTCCAACGCATGCCATTCGGCTTAAAAACCGCCGGAGCATCATTCACCCGTGCAATGGACAACGCGCTGGGAGATCAACAGTTTCTGTTAGTCTATTTAGACGACGTACTCATAGCGTCGGACACGTTGGAGGAACACCTCTTCCATATCAACTGGGTGCTCACGCAGTTACAAAAATACGGATTCAAACTAAACCGAGAAAAATGTGAATTTCTTAAAGAACAAATCAAATTTCTGGGACACACATTCAGCGAAATAAAGGCTGAAATAAACCAAGAAACACGAACAGCAATCGCAAACTTTGAACGCCCCATCAACAAAAAACAAATTCAATCATTTCTCGGGCTAGTCAATTGGGACCGGCGATTCATTAAGAACATGGCAAGAATGACCAAACCACTGGAAGAACTATTAAAAAAGGGACAGAAATTTGAATGGACCGGAAAGCGGCAGAGCGCGTTCAATCAAATAAAGCAAGCATTCCGTGAAGCACCTGATCTTTACCTATTCCAGCCAGACGCGAGATACGGAATATTTGTAGACGCGGCTAGATCGGGACTAGGAGCGCGCCTATACCAATACCAACCGAACAACGAAGAAATTAAACAAACAATAGGGTATGCGAGCCGTAGCTTAAAAGGCGCAGAAAACAACTACACAATAACAGAGTTAGAATGTTTAGCGATAGTGTGGGCATTACGAAAATGGCACACGCTATTATTAGGACGCCACGTAAAAATTCATACCGACCACCAGGCACTCAAATTTATGAGTACATGCGTCCAAAACAACGCTCGCATAGCGCGATGGTTCGCTTTCTTACAAGAATTCGATCTAGAAATCATTCATTTGCCTGGCAAAGAAAATTCGATTGCAGATACATTGTCGAGACGCGCAATGGCAAACCATGGCGACATGACGAGCGACATAAAACGAATGGCCGTAATCAGAGATGTAACGCAGGGCACAAATACCACATGGTGGATCGAAATAATTAGAGAAGCGCAAGCTAACGAAGAATCGCTGAGAGAACGAGCACAGACGGAGCCCAATAATGTCTACGAACGCGATGGCATTATACGCGTGAAATGTCCAGGAGGCGATCGAATAGCCTTACCCCGGAGAATCGCGTGGAAAATCACACGCGAAGTCCATAAATTATTGATTCACTTTGGAACCGATAAAGTGCACGACTTTCTCAAGCGATACTTCGACGGGGCAAACTTTGCACGAATAGCGCGAGATGTAGTGGCGTCGTGCGAGATTTGCCAAGCTACAAAGTTCTACACGCGAGCAACAGTAGGAAGCGAATACTACCGATTACCGGAAGCACCGGGCGATACACTGTCAATGGACATTTTCGGGCCGCTACCAGTTACGAACCAAGGGCACAGATACGTCTTAGTTGTAATGGACCAATTTTCAAAATATATAAAACTGTACCCGATGCGCGACCAACGTCTCGACACTATTATCGAGATGCTGGAAAATAAGTTTTTCACGGAAATAGGAATCCCCGAAACTATATTGACCGACAATGGCAGTCAATTTCTCACCGAGCGATGGCGTCAATACGCGAGCGACAAAGGGTTTATCGCGCGAAGAACCTCACCCTACAATCCCCAATCTAATCCTGTGGAGAGGGTGATGCGCGAAATAGGGCGAATAATTAGAACATACGCGAGCCACAGGCAACACGCGTGGAGCCGGATAATCGAGCGGGCGGAGATGGTTGTTAATTACACGACACACTCATCACACAGATACACACCGTGCGAATTGAACGACGGGGATGAGACGGGTCACTTGGCGACAATAGATCCCGCGCTACTTCCTCTCGTGGACGAAGAACACATACAAGAATGGGCGGAAAAGGTACAAGAGGCGCGGGAACGCCTGGCCAAAGCAGCGAGGAAGAGAAAAATCCAGGCCGATAAGCACGGTACGGCGGAATATAGCGCCGGTCAAGAGGTCTGGATCAAATTGCATCGACGCTCGGACGCGAGTCGCAAAGTAACTCGAAAAATACATCTAGTATTTGAAGGACCGTATCGAATACAACGAATAATACGCCCAAACGCATACCTCATACAGGATCTAGACGGCCAGACGATAGGCATATTTAACGCGCGACAAATAAAACCAAACAGAATTGCGAGACTGAAAGGAGAGGAGGACCAAGAGGACGAAGACGACAACGATGTAATTAACGAAACCGACGCGGAAGAGGACGCCGATGCCGATGTCGAAAGTAGCGAAGAAGAGAAGGAGATCGACACGAATCATCGAAATCGATCGATCGACAGACGCGATGACGTCATAGAAATCTACTCATCGAGCGACGAAAATGTCGAAAATCGCGAGAACGAACGACGAGAGGAAAGGGAAGAAACCAGAGAATGGGCAGACGAGGACCGGGAAAATCAAGAAGAAGGGATAACCACCGACGAAGAACCATGGCGAGATATCGAACGGAGATTATTACAGTCCACGGATAGCGAGCGCGACACGCGGACAAGGCGACGCGAAACCGATACCGACGTGATAGAGATATCGGAAACAAGCGACGACGAAGTCAACGGTGAAAATCAGATTCGACGAATATACGTGATGGAGATAGACGATCCGGACAGCGAAGCGACGACCGTCGACTACGAGGAATATATGAAAGCATGTAAAATGCGAAGCCACAGCACCCTACTTACCCCGGAAACATCGATGAACGAGGAGACTGGAAATTCCCACGATGAGTCCGACCAGGAAACAGCCAATGCAAGGGCGACGGACGAATCCCACGATGACCTAAAGAAAAAAATACCCGAATTAGTAAAAATCGAAATGAAAGAAGATATATTAATCAAACATGAGATAAACAATCAACAGCTCGACCAAAGTGAACACGCAAATCACGTCGACCAGTCAAGAAAGACGGGGAGCGACGACGACGCGAGCGTAGGAAAACGCAACGCGAAACGGAGTAAAAAAGCAAAGTTCGGAGTAATACGGCGACCGGCTCGGATCCGAGAAAATCAATCGCGGCGTGATAATGGCAACGCAAATGAAAAGAAAGACACGAACAGAAAAGACATATTTAAAATCCGCAGTGCGAGAATTATCACACACCGAGTGTGCACAGAAAGGCGTTCCGCGCGCGAGGAAAACAAGCTTGCGCGCGCGAAAGCAGCGTCCGCGGCGAGCGACTGCGAGCATCACTCAGTCGACAATAACACACCGCGACGTATACACGCAGTACGAAACAGGTGTAACATAGTCAGCAAAATGAAGAGACTGGAAAATACGAGAGACGAACGCCGCGAAATTGTGTCGCGAGTAATGAACAAACGTGCGGTCGAGTTGGAGCAGGAGCAACGGGCAGAAAATATCGTACGCTTGGCGGAAGCATATGCACAGCATTTGACCAACGACGACGAAACGGCGAACCGACGAGCTTTACGAGAAGAAGCGATGGCAAACCAAAGAATGATACGCGCCATAATGGAGCTCGAAGAAATGCGTGGTCAAAACATTGCTCATTGCGAGGAGGTCGAAGTGCGCGATCCACTGGACAATACTGTCGTCGCGAACGTGCTCGTGGTGATGTCGGCGCGCGTGCTGCGAAAAACGAGTGCGCGCAAATTCCGAATCGTCACCGAAGTAGAGAACGAGGAGGTGCGAATGAGTGCGTGCACGGTCGACGACGCGGACAACGTAAACGTGGCCGGAAAAGAAAATAAAACACCCGAACTAATATTGGGTGACCTAGAGCCACCGATCAAGCCGTTGTCACAAACATCGACCGACAGCATCGGCATACAATGTGATATGCCGTATATGATCGGTTTTACGGAGCGCGACCCAGCAGTGTACGCGCGCACCAAGTTCCGACCCGAAAGACTTAATAAATACGGACTGGAAGATTCCGACGAACGCTCCCCGGAGCGCAATCCCATTGACACAAACTGGGCCGAAATGAGTCTGTACTCACCCATAAGACAGCCCACGCCGGAATCTGAACCGAGCAGATCAGAGACCGACAACGACAGTGACGATAACGACAATGAGGCGCACGAGGAGACCCACGATACCGTGACATTCCACGAGGAGAACTTCAGCGAGGATAACGACGATGAGGCGCACGGGGAGACCGACGATACCGTGACATTCCACGAGGAGGACTCCAGCGAGGACGAAAAAGATGACAGCGACGAAGGGGACGGTAATGCCCACGGCAGCAAAGGAACAAGCCCCAGCCAAATTTGCATAAAATACGAACGCCAACAAAATTCGCTGGTAGCGATACAAAGAACTCGCGAACGAAAAGCAGCAAAAGTGGCAAAGAATCGTACGAAAATTTTGTACAAGCAGGAGCACGCCGAACGTCTGGCGAAGCGGCGAGAAGAGCGACAACAACAAAAATCGCAACAGCCGACTGCGAGTAGCCGGAAGAGCTGTAAATGCGCGGTGAACCGCGATATACAGCTGACGGGGAGATTGCAGCCGTCAGCCGCGCTCGGAGCAGCCCCGACGGAGCAGCGACAGCAGCCGGTGATCACGGAAGACGTGATACTCGATAAGCCGCTGGTAAAGGCCAGGAAGGCGACCAAGAAGCGGGCGGCGACAGGAGGCCTCACGGCGAGCATGAAAGAGGGCGGTGAGTCCACCGAGCGGGCAGCGGCCGAAGGCGCGCGAAAAGCGAAGCGACTGACAACCCCGTAAATTTCCCTTCTGAAATAAAAAAAGAATTAGTAGCAGTAAGTTTTGTTTGCAAATTAGCGTTAAGTTTGATATAAAATAGTTAGTTCGTAATTAATAACTCTAATAAAAATGTTCATTGACATATGTTCTATAATTTGATTTCCGTTAAAGAACAAAGTACAACATTTATTTTCTTTATAGTTACAAGTCATTTGCTTTCTGTATAATACAAATGATAGAACATATAACGTATGTTAATCGATGTATATTTTTTTTAAACTAACATGTGATTATTTTGTATTGAGTCAATGAAAATTTTTCAATTTAGGATGATAAGATGCTTAGATTCTTAGAAACTATTGGTCTAGTAGTTTATCAATTAGCAATATGACGCGAGTCAATGTTTATTTTCCGATATCGAAATCAAGTTTAAGTTGCGTTTCTTTTCTTTTCCGTTTCTTTGTGCGTGCGGTGCAGTTACGCGTAATGATAGCAGGGGCGGTACTATTAATAAAACGAGACGGATTACGCGGACTCGAGTGTCGCGAGCGAGTGGCGAACTCGGTTAGGTCAACCGTACTTTAGCTTACGAGTCAATTAGGCTTAAAGGCCGGCCCACACGAAAAGCGGCGAAACAAACCCGACGCGACGCGCGAAGCCGCGGACAATATAGGGTGTCTCAGAAACGATAAACTCGACTGATCACCCGGGCAGCGAAAATACAAACGGCCGATACGGGCGGACCGAGACACATCCTATGGCGCGAAGGGCGACGAAGGAAGGGTGATGCCCTGCGCAAGGGCGCAATCAGTTGGCGGGTACCAACAATTGAACCCGAAACGTATCAGTCGAGTTTTTCGAAAGAACGGCGCGCGTACAGGTCCCGTGAGAGCGACAAAACGAACCCCGGAGCAGTTGAGCGACGGGATCGCAAAATCGCGAACCCAAACTCCGCCGCGAGAAGCGACGATGGATTAGGGTTCAGGGGGACCTAAAAGGTACAACGGTACCACCCGCGACGTTATCCGAACACCGGGTCGCGATATCTCGAACCGGACGCTTCCCGCGGGGTACCGCAAGATAAAGTGGCCCAATGGGTCAAAGAAAGGACAACGGTAACGGGCCGTCGATATGCGATGAGCAGAACGGCAAAACGCGAACCGGAAGCCGCCAGCGATCATGGGCGACCCAGGTGTGCGGAGGGCGTCACCAAAACGTCACCACGGGTGATAGCAAAACGCTCCAAAATTGTAAACGCGAAGTTCCGTTTCCATCATGAAACAATATTCCGAACGACGAAAGAAGGTCCGAAATAAAATCGTAATAAGGGAGGAAACGAAACTTCGGGTAGAACCAAATGGAACATTCGCGAAACGGCGAGACGAGAAATTGCGAGAAAGCGTACGTGCTTCTATGCGAATTCGCGAACGGCGAAAACACCGAAAAACTAAGGAATGTACACCGAATCTATTGTACGCAGGGAAGCAGGTGCGAGCGATTTCAATAGGCAAACGTCGAAAACACCGAAAAACCGAGGAATGTACACCGAATCTATTGTACGTAGGGGAACAGGTGCGAGCAATCACCATTGGAACGCGGAAGCGAGCGAGGGCCGAAACAACGATAATATAAAGGCCCCATGCGGCGGGTACGTGATAGTTGGCCGGGGCCAGGGCAAGAGTAGGGAAACGAGCTCGACTATAAAAGGGCGGAAAAGCGAGAGGACAGGGACTCCGTTACGCGATATCAGGAAACACGGGCGTGAAAGAAAATTGTACAGTCTGATAGGGACACGAATTATACTCACGTTTGTACGCGGGCGGCAAAAGTCCAAGTCCGGGAGTAACCGATACCTGTAAAGAAACGGGAAGAATAAATTGTTTAATTATCTCTCAATAACTTACGATCATAATCATTTGCCTGACTCACCACGCGAAAGACTTACCCGTTCCCGTAATTCCTACCTGTCGGAGCTACCCGACCCGGCGAAGGACGATCCAGACGCGGTCCAGCGAAGGTCCAGAGGGGCGACGAATTCGGTGGTACGCTACTGCAGTCCCAGAGACGGTCCACAAAGCAAGGTCCAGCAAAGGTCCACAGTCCCAGCAGGCGGGCTTGAAGCAGGAAAGGAGGGACATAGCGAGGTCCAGCGAAGGGTCAGTGCACGATAAGAAAAAATCTTTCTCGATTTCTCGTGAACAAAATCGAGTGGCGACCGATGATAACGAATCTCTCACAGAGTGTGTCGGTAAAATCCCTCCGTCCGGTCACAGTGTAAATAGTCAATTGTCGCGGGACATTCGTTGCTACGACGACCCGATAGAATCTGCGATCTTCGAAGCCAAATTAGCGCGACGGACAAAACCAAAATGGCGACCGTGACATAGGAGCAAAGGCCGAATCGTAGTAGCGAG
>NW_020218551.1:0-5459 GCF_003070985.1 Temnothorax curvispinosus | reverse complement strand
AGATCTTCATAAAGTTTTACTATAAAGGAGGGTCCACATTATCGAGCCAAACCGCGAGCCGAACCGCGAACCGAGTCCCGAACCGAATCTCGAGCAGAACTTGCAGACGAACCTCAAACTGAACTCCGTCGCGAACACGAGTTAAAATTTTGGAGTCGAATCTCGCATGGAGCATTTCCTGCATTTCTGATACACATTTAGTTTGCACCAGTCGTGTAACTTATGTGGATGAATCAACATCACGCAATGAACAACCAAAAATTAAAATTAGCTGTTGCAGCGTACATTTATATTCATCACGTGCTGAAAAGAAAAAGACGAAATAGACGATGGTGGCAAGTTCGTTTATTGTCAAGAAGAACGGTACATAACGCTAATAATCTACTCAGTGATTTAAAATGTCAAGAAATCAACGGAAGATATAAAAACTTTACACGAATGTCAGCAAGTGATTTCGAATATCTCATTAATTTAATTGGGCCTAAAGTACAAAGACAGAATACACAGTTTAGAGAAGCCATAAGTGTGCAAGAAAGACTTGCAGTAACACTGCGATTTTTATCAACTGGCGAGTGTTATACAAGTCTACAATATTTATTTAGAATTTCAAAACAAGTCATTAGTCTCATTATACCAGAAGTTTGTGAAGCTTTAGTTCATTCGCTAAAGGAATTCGTACAGGTATGTAAAAGCTCTTATATTTTACTAAAAAATATGATTCCTTATTTTTATTTATTTGACCTTAAAATAAGAATTATAAAAAATGAGTAAACAGATAATTTATTCTATTTGTATAATATTATAATTAGTAATTTATTGTATTTGTATCAAAAAAAATTATAAACACAAAATTACATTATTGAATAAATTTTTATCAATCATAATATAAAAAAAATATTTTAAAGTACCTACTATTTAGAAGTCATTTCTTTTTAAAAAAATTTGTAAATTAATATTAGTAAATTAATTAATAATAATAATTATAATTAATTTTAACAAAACTTAAACGACAAATCTTTCGCATTATCGCAATAAAAATATACGTGAAACTAAATTATATAGTATACTATAGTACGTTAAGTAAATAAACGATATGTAATGCGTAATAAATTATATGTAAAGTGTGTGTGTGTGTGTAACATAAATTATACAATGTGTAGATGAAAGTAAATAATAATCACACACAGAATATAAACAGTATAAAATTTTCTTAAATGCTGTGTAAAGTATAATCTTCATCGGAAGTAACACCTGTGGGACTGATAGGAATATTAGGAGAAGATTGTCTTGTAGTTGAAGTAAATGACTGTGGAGATACGTTATATGAAGATTCTTGTCTTGTAGTTGAAGTAAATGGCTGTGAAGATACGTTATATGAAGATTCTTGTCTTGTAGGTGAAGTAAATGGCTGTGGAGATACGTTATATAAAGATTCTTGTCTTGTAGTTGAAGTAAATGGCTGTGGAGATACGTTATATGAAGATTCTGTAACTAAATTTGGCGAATGATATGTATTGGGAGATTGGTATTGATAAAAATTTGTTTCCTGTGGTTGAGCTGTATAGTTTGAATTGTAATGTGGCCGATACAAAGAAGACTGACAATGAGTCTGTTTATGAAAGCCTCTATCAGCATTAAAAAAATATTCATGATTTCATTTTGAACGATGCTTTGTGTTAATTTATCATATTTTCTTAATTTTGTAGCAACTAAATTTTCGAAATCTTGTGATTCATCGTTCGTAGAATCTGAAGCACAAGTTTGTAAAATTTTATACGCTTCATTTAGCCTCTGATCTTCTATTTTTCTCTTTCTTGGTGGTATTATTTTTGAATGCGGTGATGAAAATTTGTTTGCGTTCTGAGAAATATCTTCGTCATGTGGATTATTCTCTTCAATTTCTTCTTGATTCGCGATTTCTTCTTCTCCTTCGGTTGGTGCTGCGTCTGTTCCTTCAAGCGTAACCTATATGCCAATCGATATTGCTTTAATAATTTTGATTAATATTTATTTAAAAATGTATTGTTTATGTTACGAAATACAAGAATAATTGTTTTAGTCCAATGTACATATATTGACTCAAATATAAGACACTAATATATTTTAAATGACTTATTTATCTTCAGAAAAGTTTAATTGTTTATATTACTTATAATATTTTATTACATATAATCTTTAACCTTTAAATGCCACCCGGGGTCCAGCGGACCCCAGACCTTTTACAATTATATATTTTCAAATGTTCCCGCCAAAAATGAAGCTCATATTTATTTATTTATTATTTATTTTTTTTTATTTTGGAGCCAATATTTTAACTGTTGGCGATCTTAATTTTTTATACTATGTTGAAATTGAAATTTTAACAATATAAGCATTTTGTTCTCTTTTCTAAGCCTTGAACAACATTGAAAATAATTTTCATAACTGAATATCAAAAAATCAATAAGTAAGGAGACATTTTTCATGCTGGGGTCTTTTAGACCCCATGTGTCATTTACGAGATTCTTGAGAAGTGTGGTATTTAAGGGTTAACATAAAAAAAATTGAAATAAAAGAGATTAATTTTTTTTTTTTTACATTATTTTTGTTAAGCTCTTAATAAAATATACTAAAACAATATGTACAATCAGAATTTGAGTAAATAAATTGTTTATATTGAAAGATCATTATTATGAGTATCCACGCAGATTGATAAAAAGAAGAACAGACATAGATTTAGGTGTTATTTTAAAAAGGAAATACATGTTACTATCTATAATTTACTGTCTATAATACCTAATACAAAAGCTAACTATCTATAAATCCAAATACTTCTAGAAAAATCTCGAGAGAAATCAGGGATCACTACATTTTCTACAATAATTAATCTAATAATTATCTAAAATAAATCTCAAATTTTCATGTAAATTTGTTTAAATTACAGACTTTAAGAAAAATTTATACAAACAATAATCAATAGTTACTTTATTGCATAACACAAAATAATGTCAACATTTATATAATTTTTTCATATTATAGGTTCCGAAAACTATAGAAGACTGGCTAAATATTGCAAACGATTATGAAAAACTATGGAATTTTCCTCATTGCTTAGGGGCAATCGATGGGAAACACATTGTTCTACAAGCTCCTTTTAATAGTGGCAGTGAATATTTTAATTATAAAGGACAATTTAGTATTGTACTTCTTGCAATTGTAGATGCCAATTACAATTTTATATACGTTGATATTGGATGTCAGGGTAGAATTTCGGATAGTGGAGTTTTTAAAAATAGCTCTTTATATAAAATGTTGGAAAAAAGAATGTTAAATATTCCACCATCTCAATGTTTAAATAACTGCAGAGATAAAGAAATCCCGTATTTTTTCCTTGGTGACGAGGCATTTGCAATCAGTCCAAATTTAATGAAAGTTTTTTCGGGAATACACCCGAAAGGTTCAACAGAAAGGATTTATAATTATAGATTATGTAGAGCTCGAAGAGTCGTTGAAAACGTGTTTGGAATTCTTTCAACAGTATTCCGAGTACTAAGAAAACCAATACTACTACAACCAGAAAAAGCTACTAGCGTTGTCATGGCTACGGTACACCTTCATAATTTCCTACGTAGAAACAAAGAATCGCAAAATATTTATTCACCACCAGGAAGTATGGATTATGAAAGAGATACCCAATTAATACCAGGATCCTGGAGAAACGTCGATATTGAAAATAGAAGTTCATTCATTGAACTTAGAAGAGTTCCGAGAAAGTCTTGTACAGAAGCAACAGAAATAAGAAATGAACTGGCAGATTATTTTGTAAATGAAGGACAAGTTTATTGGCAAAATGATTACGCATGAGAAATTACGCCTATTTAACATTTTATAATTTTTGTTTTTTGTCAAAAGAATTTATATAAATAAATATATATTTTTTAAAGTAAATTATATATTTTCGAGTATAAATATATAATATTTGATATATAAATTTAATATTTAGTAATTTTATTATATATTCTTTTCTTTAATGTAGATGTCTTTATATTTTCTTTTGTTATAAATTATAATTCTTTATATCTAAGATATAAATTATTATTAAAGTTTATAGAATTACCTGAAATACTATTAATGCTATGCATGGAAAAGGAGAAGACAGAGAAAAAAAAAGAAAAATAAATCTTACTGATTAAAAAAAAATCTGTACACACACTTAACAATTAAAAATTAATATTATATGTTGCTTTGATATATGTACATTACATATTTTTAAATTTTTATTTTAATTTTAAAATGTTCAATATATTAATGAATAAAACTATATTTTGTTTATACTTACAGTACTTCTAGTTTCTCTTGGTTTGTCCTTATCATACAAAAACTGCATACGTTGAAAGGCAAACCATGAGCTACTATAAACTTCGTTGGAACCTATAATTGATAAATAATACCAAAGATCGTTTTCTTTTTTATAATAAAAGTATATCAATTCTCAATACGTGTATGCAAAATGCACGTATTGAGCATGAACTTAAATATTTATATTTAAAATCGCATTTTTTAACAAAAATTTGCAATATATGTTATATGAAATTATATTCATAGGTTTAGAGTATACAATATTAAATAAATAGTTATAAGTAACACTACTCTAAATATTGTTTTATGAAAAAAACTTATGTTTTGAATACAAGTGAAAATAATAAAAGCATACACATACATATACACTTATTAACTTACCTTTTCCTGTTCCCATACTTTTTTTTATTTTAGCTTTTTCTCTTCGGAAACATGCCATTAATGTCGTCATTTTCTTTTTACACATATCACTGTCACATTCCAGTTTTTTACTTATTTCTTCCCAAGCATCATTTCTTTTTATTTTATTAAAATGTTGGGGATTTTTAGCGTCCCACAATAATCTTTTTTCCTCATAAGCAGTAATTAACTTCAAACATTTTTCGTCGGACCATTCCATTTTGTATCAGATGCAGACTGCATATACTCGGATCGAATCGAATACTGCGACTGGGCAACGTCAACGACTGAGACCCACGTTTACTTTCATTGTTCGTCTTTTGTTGTTATTTGTCTAGCTCGAAGCTTAACTACCACCCGACAAAGCGTGTAATCTGATCATAAAAAGCATCTTTTGATGTTTCGTCGAAATACCGACTTTTGGTGGGACACTGCGAGCCAAGCCGCGTATCATCAAAATCCTTGCAAATTCGTGGGGTGAGTACACGATGGTTCGCACTGATGTTCGATTCGAGGTTCGCGAGCCTCGCGCGAGCCCGTCGGCTCGACAATGTGGACGCATGATCGGCTCGCAACGAAGTTCGGCTCGCGGTTCGGCTCGATAATGTGGACGCATGATCGGTTCGCGGCGAAGTTCGGCTCGCGGTTTTGCTCGATAATGTGGACCCTGCTTTTAAGGAGGGTCCACATTATCGAGCCAAACCGCGAGCCGAACCGCGAAC
>NW_020218550.1:0-2080 GCF_003070985.1 Temnothorax curvispinosus | reverse complement strand
CGATGTAAAGCGAGGATCCAGGGATGAGAAGCAGCAACGGTGATCCATCAGGGACATCCTTCTGAAACAAAGAAATCCTATTAGCGTCTTGCAAATAATCGTGGCGTTGATGCGAACTTACCTTCTCGGTAGTCTAAGGTTAAACCGAGTGGCGACCGTTCGATAGGAATATTATCCGCCGGAATCGGGCTCAACTCGTGCCGTCCGGTCACAACTTAAGCTAGAAGAGTACGATTACGAGATCGTCCACAAAGCAGGCAAAATAAATGCGAACGCTGATGCATTGAGTCGAAACCCAATAGTGGAGAACTCACAAGTAAACAACGTTCATCAAGAAGAAAGGCCGAGCGAATACTCGGAAGAAGATAAACTGCAAATGGAGGGGTTCAAGCCATAGTGGTGTAAGTCAATTTTTTGACCACTTTTTTTTCTTCTTTTTTCAACATATCTGCATGTGTAGGCTGCATCTATGAACTTAATTCGATAGGTTAAAAAAAATGACTTACACCACTATGGCTTTAACCCCTCCAAATATTACACGAGTATTACGACTTACCTATGGCAGGATACCAGGGAGTCACAAGAACTTTAATCGAATCCGACTAACTCACAATTGTAATGGATTTACTAAGGATGTCGAAGATTATATAAATAAATGTGAATACTGCCAAAAAAATAAATTGAGCAAAAAAACGAAAATGCCTTTATCTATTACGGATACTCCACAAAGACCATTCGAAAAATGCGCCCTTGACATAGGACCATTAACTATTACGGATAACAGAAATAAATATCATTTGACTTTCCAAGATAGCCTAATAGTAAAGCAATTTCCGTAGAAAATCAAGAAGCAGCTACAGTGGCGAAAGCTTTTGTTATTAAAATCGCGTTAGAACACGGAATACCGGAGAAAGTACTCACGGACCAAAGTACAAATTTTACTAGCAAAATGTTCAAAAACGTATGTAAATTATTAAAAATTGAAAAAATACAAACGACAGCTTATCACCCAAAAAGTAACGGAGCATTGGAGCGGTCGCACCGCACATTAGCCGAATATTTAAGACACTATATACATGAAGATCAGACGAACTGGGATAAATGGCTACCCTATGCGATGTTTACATATAACACAACCCCCCACACCATGACAAGATTTATGCCGTTCGAATTAGTTTACAGTCATCAAGCTATACTACCGACAGCTCTAACGAAACCGCCAAAACTGACATATACCTACGACAATTACGCACATGAACTTCAAAAAATAATACGCGCAACGAACGAAATAGCGAGAGAACATACTAAACAAGAAAAAATTAAGGCGGAGCGACAGTATGATAGAAAAACGAAAATAGAAACATTTAAAGCAGGAGACCAAGTATTATTATATAATGAAACGGTTAGGCAAGGACGATCGAAAAAACTCGAATCGCAGTGGATAGGACCGTACACAGTAATGGAAAAAATTAATGATGTAAACTACATAATTAAAAAAAGACGAAAACGTTACGCGTACACGCAAACAGACTAAAGACGTTTATTGAAAACTAGATATACACGTAGAGAAAGAATAGGCGAAAAGCACCTACCATAATGTACATAAATACACAAGACCCTACCTTACTCACGACGGAAAGCACCATGCCCCCGACCAGCCATTAAATGAAGCGTACGCGTTAAGAGAAAATTAAGAGAGCAGTGAAATGCCAACAGCAGTTGTCAGCAGAAGAGAAGATAAAATAAAGTATTCATTACAGGATAACGATGCTCATCCTACATCAGCACCTCACAACAGGAGAGTCGCCCGTATCACCGTACGAGGTAACGCAATTTATCAACGAGCCAGGTATCTATTTCGAGAGATCTGATCGGACACCTGCAGCAAACAAAGGCAACGTGGAAGTTAGCGATACGTATAGACGTAACCGCATTAAAAATCAGACATCAACACCTTCAAAGATACCTAGGAAATACCGAAGAACTTTGCAGTTATGCCACTGGAGACGTCAAAAATACATGTCAAATTATTCTCCAAACCACTAAGAGAAAAAACGATAGAACGACACGTGCCCTAGAA
>NW_020218549.1:0-6675 GCF_003070985.1 Temnothorax curvispinosus | reverse complement strand
ACCCCGGGAATCACAACGTACCCCATCCATGGGTCTCCCCACGGTTAAATAAGCTGCGTAAAAAGACAAAACAAATTTTATCACAGATGTATGTGTATCAACACAATTAACCCTTCGTCCCACTAGGTTTTTTTGGTATCTTTACGCCGCATAGGTGGGTCGTTTTCGTCTTGACGTTTTTTTTAAGTGTTAAAGTGTTACAAAAAATCTGAAAAAATTCATGAAGGTAATTCAAACCTTCAATTTGAAGTATCAATCATAAAATTATAAGCAATTTAATTTTTTCACATATTTTTTATTTAAGAAATGGAGCAACTACAACTACAACTTGTAAAATCATCTTTTACTCAAAAAATCATAACTTTAAGACAAATAAAGATATCGAAATGAATAAAAAAAAAAATTGAAGGGGAAAAACGTACCTTTCATAAAAAAAATATTGCATGCAATTATTTTGAAATGAAGTGCTTAAGTGTTCGCCGCCAACCTCGTTTTTTCAAGAATTACGTGTCTCCTGTGACGGCTGGAGGGGGTCTGGCGCCTTGAAACTCGGTAGGCGGATTCTCGGGGAGCATAACTTTTTTTACGGATGCGCAGTGGCGCCATTTCTACGCGTTTGCAAAAGTTACAACTACATTTGATTTTCGCCCGGACGAAAACGACCCACCTAGTGGGACGAAGGGTTAATTTTTAGTCAAAGTTGGGATCGAGTCGGATCAAGTCAGGTCAGGTCTGTTCAGGTCTTGTTAAAAATAATATAAAATATAAGTACATGAAAAACAAAAACAACAATTTAAAGAGAACATATTGCCTTGGAACGAATATAATTAATTTAATTTTTGTAAAAAACTGATCTATTTAATTGTTAAAATTAAATACAATTTTTTTATAGTACTCGAGTCAATAATCTTGATGATGTATCAAAGTAAAGATTATCAAAAATACTTCATCCATCTATACATACCTTGCTTCATTTCGAAGATACTTTCGTTCGAATCTACAAAGTTGTTGACTTTATCCGTCAACTGCAGAGCCAATGATTGAAAGCGGCTTGGCTCGCTTCGATGCATAACTACAGTTCCAAATAACTCATTAATCGTACTAAAAATTGTGCATTATTGAGCTTCAGTTTGTTGATTATGTCAAAATGCTGTCCATTGCCTCAAATAATAATCCAATAAAGTGCCATAAACCATTTTCCAGAACAGTGCTACATCGACGGCATCAGCAGTCAATTTTTCATTGCACTGTTGCTACACTTTCTATATCAGCAAATTTTAATGAGCAGGTAAGCATACAATATGCTTTCATCTTTTATTTGAGCGCTTATATTCAATCGTACGGTGACTCCATCCTTCTTATTTGAGATCTTCCGTAAGAATTGTCCATATATTTCATCTCTCAATTCAAGATGGCTGACATGGGTATACAGGGCCCTTAAGATTACATCTAGTTACAACAATTACTTTATTATATTATAACTATATAATATTATAATAACTATTATTATATTATAATTATAACTTTGAGTAAATATAAGAATTATAAGATAGTTTTAGAGAAACATTATCTATCCAAAATTATCGATGTAAAAATTGAATACCTATTTCCTATTGTCTAACAACAACAACAAGGTATACTGGCTAAACATGCAGTGATATTTTTCAACATGAATGTAGAATGTATAAAAGTCCAATTTTGTTCAGCTAATATGTTCTACAGCATGTTTTCCTTGCCAAGACATCTCATCTGTCAAATTTGCATACTCTGCCGCTGGTTTCTAGCGTCCATGAAATAAATAGAAACCAGCGGCAGCGTCTCAAGAAAATGTAGTGGAGGAAAAAGTTTAGACCGTCTCAGCTTTTTAGCGTACCACAAAATTCAATTAACGGAACATTTTCCCCCACTACATTTTCTTGACGCTGCTGCTGGTTTCTAGCGTTCATGAAATTGCACCTGAACGGACCCAAAGTTTCCGTTGAGCGGAAGAGAGAGAGAGAGAGCTACATGATAGAAAGAAAAAGAAGATGGCAGATGTGCGTGGAATGACCTGCGTGACCGTCCAGGCGCTCGCTGCGTATGGAAGGAAAGGTCGGGATGGATCGGATAGATCGAGGATAGTCGAGGTCTTTTCTCGCCTAGCTGTTGAAGAGTGCGGACGTACAGTCGAGTGCGGTCTTAGAGTATTCTAGATAGCGTAAGTGTAGCGAACGTAAGCAATTTAATTTTGCAATTTTTTTCTTATATATATATATATATATATATATATAAGAAAAAAATTGATATATATATATATATATATTCACCCTTTGCCTTCACCTACTTCTTCTCTCCCTCTTTTCCAATTCTTCCCTTGCTCTCCCGGGTGCCTCCCTTCAGCTTTTCCACGTCCCGTCTCTCAAGTTCGCTCCTCGCCTTACTTCCCGCCACGTGCGTTTGCCATGTGCTCACCTCGTTCAATCGACCCGAAAAGTCAAACTACGGGAGTTCGGGTGACGACCAAGACTTCTTGGACGAGGCACATATTACTGGATTCCATTTTGCGTGTCGCCCTAGGAGGTTCTGGTTAGGTCTCTTCTCTTCGGGAGCAGCGGATCGGTTGCTGGTCTCGAGTCGAAGGTCGAAGTGTCTTCTTTCGCCGCGGCGCCGATTTTTATAAAGGGGTCGATAGATTCGGTGAAGAGGCCGATCCTCGTGCGAGCCACGTGGCGGTCGGAGCAGTGCAGATGAATTACGCGCGCTCGCACTCGGCGGAGAGCGGAGATCGGCTCCCGTCGGCCGCAAACGCTCGCGCACACGATAATTTTGAGCGAATTAAAAAAGGTGGGCGCACCGCGCCCTATCCTCGCCCGACGGATGATCGGGCGGCATCCGGCGGATGTTAGCCGGGAGACGATGCGTTGACAAGGGTGCATCGTTACAAAAGAAATAAATACATATATCTATTTCATAAAAAAAGAACATGTTACAATGCAGAATATTGAGATAAAAATTAAAATATATAAAATAATTATTTGTTAACAATTTATTCGTAATATTCTATAATAATAGTACAATTTGTTAATAGAAAAGTAAAGAAATTATAGTTTCAGTGAAAATTAATGTTTTTAAAAATAGATGCTATATATAATATTATATTAAAATCTTTAGTTAACTAAAAATCTATAGTTTACGTTACGTAATACACATGCAGACAATAGTGTCAGTATTAGCAATGTGAATAGAAGGAAGATGAATTTAGATTATACAATCTTTATGCTATAATTACAAATATATGATATTATAATGCATTTTAGCATATGCTACAAAAGCAAGGATTATAATTCTCCATATTTTTGGTCTTCTTTCAGAGAGAAAATATGGCATCCAATTACCAAACATTATATGGTGAGAGTTGTGGTCGATATCCTTATATCGGCAGAAAATCCGTGGGAGAAGAGGATATTAGAGTTGACTTCATCTATCAATTTGTGAAGAAAAGATACGTTAAAATCCACTCTAATTGCAGTGTATTTTATACTGCCCCTGACATAATTGGACCACCCAAATTTTCAAACTATGAAGAACCATTTCAGGTAATTATTTAAATAGAAATATTTAAATAGATGAATTTTCCTCCGCGACTTTAACTTTGACATATGTAGCCAAGATCACTCTTCTGAATAACATTTCAAAGATTTAGCAGTCGTTATTGATTAAAAAGTTATTAACAAAAGATATAAATAGAATATAGATTACTTTAACACCGTATTATAGATAGAACTCTAAGTACGTAATAAGCATGTATAGTATAACAAGGTGTATATATATAGACTTATACATAAAAAGGAAGAAGCTGAATCCTTCTTCCGCCCACATGTATACTGTCTATAAACACATATCAGCAAATTGACTTTCCTTAATTAGCACTATTATATTTCTCAAACTTTTTTGTTAATAACGTTTTAATAAATAACGAACGACGGCTAAAACCTTTGAAAGGTTATTCAGGAGAGTGCTCCCTGTAATATATATGTCAAGGTCAAGGTCGTAGAAGGTTGCTCCTTTAAACTAAATAAATATCCTATTTTATTCTTCGTGTTTCAATGGAGGAACATATTTCATAGTATGTGTATTATCCGTTATATTGTCCTGTACAAAGTAATCGGAATCTGAATTTATATGCTACAAGAATTTTTCTACTGTTTGATACATTTTGACTTTTCAAAACAGAAATTGAATCGATGGAATAATGATATCGACATTTCAATAACTCCGTGGCAATACCAAGAATCCATGATAACTTATCATAGTATACCATGGCCGCCATGGCATCAACCGAACGGACATAATTACATTGGTATGTGATACCTGAATTCACAAGTAAGATATTGTTAAAGAAGATACGTTTTTGTTGAGAAAAGAGTATAATTATATTTTCTTTTTTGAAGATATCGAGTTTCATGAAGCTGTATATCCAATCAGAGTTTCTATATACGAAATGTCACGAAACAATCCTGGAGACGTAATTCAAATTTCGGCTCAAGATGATTCTAATAATGAGTGGTTTAAATTGTGGGAAACTGATTATAAGTCTGAGATTGTACCCCCGACATCAAGATTATTTTCTCCACCCTTATCACACCCGCGTGACTTTAAAACAAAAATGCTAAGACTATTTTTTAAAAAACAGAGCTACAGCTACAGAGCTACAGCTTTCGGTGAAATACCTGCTTACACAAAGGTAGATGCTGTGATGCTTATCGGTACATCAGAGTTGGTTCGTCCTAGAAATTATAAGAAGAGTTTAACTAATCTGTTAAAGGAAATTAACTGCATGTACTTTCCACACCATGAGGATATTCATAATTTAACAGCAGATTTCAAAAATGCACACTTGGATATAGATTATCTGCAACGACATTTTTCTGAATATTGCATTATAATGGAATATTGTAAGGATGGAAGGTATTATTATCAACATTAAGTAATATTAAAATCTCTTTATTCTGTTAATAATAAAAATGAATTTGTTCCTATGTTATTTGCAGCTACATAAGAAGGGTTTCTAAGGGGAGTATTTTGAGAGAGAATTTGATGCACAAAAATGTATCTCTGGAGATAATTCGTCATTCGAATTGTGCAAAACGTATAATACTCTCTTCGGATGAATCCAAGGAGCTATCACGTTGCAATATATCTGACTTTCCTGTAAAGTATTCTAAGAAGCCTATTTTTCATAATATTTATTGCAATATCATCTCGTGTATTAAAGTTTTATATTTTATCTTTGCAGGATGAAATACTACTAATAATATTAAAAAACTTGGATCTGATGACGTTATGCCGCTTGAATTATGTAAACAAACGCTTCAATGAATTGATACGAGACCCTCATCTTTATACACGTTTGAATATACACTATCCAGTTGCCGCAGAGTATATTGCCCAAGCCCAAAATATCGCAAGACGCATGAGCAATATATTATGTTACTTTACATCTAGATGTAAATATTTGCAGCAGTTAGATCTTACAAAAAGCACGTTTGATGTTGAGGATTTTACAAACTTTCTTGACAATTGTGGCAGGCGGTTAACGCACTTAAGATTAAAATACTGCCGTTCTATCAATAATCTTGCCCTACTTAAAATTTCAGAGATATGTGTAAATTTGAAAGGTATGTATATACGTATAAAGTATATGAAACATGTGATTGTTGAGATTATTGGTAAATTGTATATGCTCAACACATATCTCTTTGTAGAATTAAATCTAGATTGTTGTGATGGCATAAAGGACGAAGGATTTTCGTATCTCGAGAAATTAAATGGTTTGGAACATTTAAGCCTTCGTCGTACACTTATAACAGCTGAACGTTTTTACAAAATACTACAAAAAAATCAACGGATGCGTTTTTTTATTTTCCCTACAACCGCAACCGAGACCGCAACACAGTTTATGAGATTGTGTCCTAACTTGGAAGTAATACGTTTAGACAACTGTATTAATTATACATCGCAGGATATTGACGTTCTCGCTGACTGTAAGAATATACGACAAGTGTATTTTCCCAAGTAAGTGTGTGCTTCTTAATTTTCTTTAAATACATGTTTACTATATTTTTTATTGAAATTTGTATTTGCTTCTCTTGCATTTCGAGGATCTTAAAAAAGTTACATTAATTTTCTTTGCGCTTCTTCATAGAGAAAATTGTGTTTCTTGTAAAAAGGAGTTCTTTAACTTTATAAAAATTTTGAATGTTTTGAGAAATGTTCGTGGTAGCTCTAACTTCCGCAAATTTTGAGATATTGAGCTATTTATAATTCCATTATATTCTTCAGTCCTTTCTACCCTTATTTCATATATAATTCTTTAAGATTTGGTTGATTGTACCTAGCTTTATACGCGATCAAAAGTTCATATGCGGAGTCCATATATAAACTGTATAGCCTGAACTCCAAAGTCAACTTCAATTTGACATTGCGTCGATTGTAAAACCCCACTTGTGCTAAGCTGATCTTCTATCAATTCATAAAAAAATTAAACTTAAAATTTGAAAAAAAGTGTGCAAATTAGGAACTCGCTTCCTCATTATTACAGATCGATCGCTACCATTGCTCCTATTTTATTTAGTTCATAAAGCTTTCTCTATGAGGGAGCTAAACTAATAAATACTAATAATAATTATGCATCAA
>NW_020218548.1:0-1189 GCF_003070985.1 Temnothorax curvispinosus | reverse complement strand
TTTTTTGGAGTTCGGTTTGAAACAAAAGTAGCAACAGAAGCAGTACATACTCTTTTTGCTACATTAATTTCAGAACAAATGATACACCGCAAACAAAAGTTACTAAATAATGATACATTATTATCCGCTGTTTTTATGGATCCTAGATACAAGGTGTTATTAGACAAAACACAAATAGAAAAAGCTAAAACTCATTTAAAACATCTTTGGGCCAAAATAATATCATTAAATCGTAATGACAATTCAATGAACGAATCAAACAAAAATTTCAATGGAAGTTCTTCAAACTCAAGTGAAACAGATTCTGCATATGATAAATTTGAAAATCTTTTAAAATTAGAAGAACGACAGCACAATTTCACAAATTCATATTCATCATCCAAAGAAAAGATTTGTGTCTTTTACATCGAGTAGAAACTGAACTTGAAAAATATAAGATTGAACAAAAAAGACTTAACAGAAAAATCAATGTATTACAATTTTCGAAGGAAAAGAAATAAAATCAACCTAAATTATATCAATTAGCAATGACTGTTCTATCCGTACCTGCTACTCAAGTCAGCGTAGAACGACTATTCTCTGGATTAAAATTTATTTTATCGCCATTAAGAACAAACATCAACGAACACAGTAATTACGACAATATTTTGGGTTTTTTACCTCGTTCTGGTATACTGATAAAGATTGCAAGGATTTAAAAAAAACTTTATAAAAGCTTGGATTTGAAGTGAGGGCTTTCGATAATTTTACCCACAAATATGCACAAGCATAATTTCGTAACAAAATGCCTCTTTTTTGATCCATAAAGAACGGTTTCTTAAGCGGCGCTACATTCTGTTGTTTCTTCGATCTAAACGAAAATTTATTGCGTGATCTATTTCAAAAGCTATTGGCGCTAAGCTACGTTTCGCTCGAAAATATCTCGATATATCTTCGAGGTAAGTAAGACAAAACGTTTCTACTCCGTCTGATCTACTCTTATTCAACATTTTAATAAATTATACATTTGGGTGATGTACAAGCAAGAGTTCCAAAAAATTACAAATGAGAAACCACAAAGAGAACTTATTTATTTCGCCAATCAGATTCAGCGGCGACCTTTCTTGCGTCGTTTTTGGGCTTGCTGAAAATATCTCACAGAGCAGCAAATTTTAACAACCGATCGTTTTAAGAGCGATCTGTGTAACGG
>NW_020218547.1:0-2991 GCF_003070985.1 Temnothorax curvispinosus | reverse complement strand
GTTGTTTGTATATAATGTCATCGGTATTATTTATGTATTGGTGCTTAGACGATTACAATGTTTCGACCTCTGATTTCTTATTTTGCACCGTTTTAATATCGGTATTATCATGTATTTAATAACAATCCTGTCCTTGGCGATTGTAACTCTGACGATTGCGGAAATTGCCTTGGTTTCCTCTTGAGAAGAAGTTACCTGCAAATATTTATTTTTATTATGAACTAGAAGATTATTTTAACTATGCATTATATAATAAAGTATGAGATATACTTGAAAAAATGTAGGTTAAAGTAAATGATAAAATCTATGGTTTTTTAAAAAAGTCACGATTGAAAGTAGTTTCTAAAAATCAACCATATTTCATTGACATCTATTATTACAGCAAAGTAGTTCAAACACCTGGAATTAGTTACTTTACGCTGTATCGTTCTCAATGATCACAATTTGAAATTATTAACGCAATGCAAAAACTTAAAACAGTTACAACTTCATTGGGTGACACTTGTTGCACCTGATAAGTGTTTTACTATTTTGAAACAATGTCCAAAACTGCAAGAATTTTATCTCATACATTGTAACATTCACGATTGTTTGGTTAACGTATGGAAGGAAAGATATCCGCATGTGTCCACCTATATACTTGAATGATAATTTGAAAAGTTTTGTTAACCCTTTTGGGATATATATATACATATATTATATATGTAGCAGTTTACTTTTTAAAAATTATCTAGCGAACTAGATTGTAAAAGAAGCTAATGCCTAATAAAAACGAGACATCCACATTTATTTATAATTTATTTTCGAACAGTTTTATCTTTTTTTTTCTTTTTTGTAATTTGACTTTTTTGGCAGATGGTCATTTTTTTGCTTGAAATAGTTGTTTAGCGAAATATTAAGGCAAACTATATTAAGGCTTTTGGGCTCTTTCTGCTATCACGTAAGATTAATTGTGACGTCAGAAGCGAGAAATGACACGCTGAGAATTCTTGCGTGCCATTTCCAAATAAAAAGATATTTGCATAAAATAAGCACTTCATATCACTTCAGCACACTTTAAAAATACTCCGAGGTGCTCATGATCTTTACGTCTACTATATTACTACCAATAATAATCCCATACAGCATGAAATATTCCATGAATGTTCTATAAATATTCTTTAGAATATTCATGAATTTTCTATGAATGATCTATAAATGTGCAAAGAACATGTAATGTCCCGCTTTCAATGTCCTTAGAAATTTCTGTAAATATTCTCGAATAATCTACAAATGTTTTATAAATTTTTCCGCATAATCCATAATTTTTTTATATATGCAAAATATATTTATAGAACATTTATAGATTATTTTATCAACATTAAAAATGGGATATCGCATATTCTGTTTACATTTAATATTCACCCGACAAAAAAAATTATTTATTTCAAAATTTTATTACTATTTTTTAACTAAATTTGTTTCTTAAGATGCAGCCTATGATTATAAATATTTTCTCGTATTTGAAAAACACACTTACCTTGGTGGGATTCGAACTCGGGACCTCTGGATCGTGAGCCAACTGCCTTAGGGTCGATTCAGACACAGCCGTGCCGTACCCGTACCGTATCCGTATCGTTAACATTAGACAAGGATGGAGACAACATTAGACAAGGATGGAGACAATAGGTATCCTTGTCTGATGTTTCTGAATCTGAATCGACCCTTACGTGGTAGACTACTTCTTAATTTGATGTAAGCGTTATATATAGTCTACATATCTCATAACCAGCGCAAATATATAATTTTTCAAAAATCATCTTAAGAAACAAATTCAGTTTAAAAAGAGTAATAAAATTTGAATTAGATATATGATATAATATTTCTCAATGTCGGGTGAATGTCAGAAACAGTGCCGGCTCATTATGAAATGTTTTTATACAATTATATATTTTTAATTATTAAAAAAAAAAATTGAAAATCTAATAATAATGATAAAGAATAAGGCTTGGCTATTAAGCTTTAGCCCAATATTGGGCGGCACTTGCTTGCCAAGCCTTGGCTACCCAAATTCGGGTAATAGTTGGGCCAGGCTTAGGCATTAAACGTTGGCAAGCCGACACTCGTGCCAGTCTTGGCCCGTTTCTCGAGTATCGGCGTTTCCTACCTGAAGACTCTCTCGCGGTCTCGTTACGCTTCCCCTTCGTTAGCTCGCAGAGGTCTCGGATTTCTAAAAAGTTTTTATTAATGCTTTCCAGAATATTTATATAATGTTCCAAAATATTCTTTAAATATTCCTAGAATAATTAGAATGTTTTCAATATTTTTCCTAAAATGTTTATAAATTATTTTAAAAATATTCTACTAATATGTAAAAAATATTCTATTAATATTCTGAATATTTCATGTTCATTGCAATGTTCACAGATTATTATTGAAATATTCATAACAATTCTAGAAAAGTTTTTCAGAATATTCATAGCACATGCTATAAATGTTTAAGAATATTAACAAAATGTTCCGTAAATATTCCAAATATTCTATATTTGTCAAAATATTTATAGAACATTCTATGCATTTTTTAAATGTACTATATTTATTAGACATTTGTAGAATATTCTATGCATATTCCGAATGGACAAAATTTCATGGAATATTTATAGAACTTCTACAGAATATTCTGAATGACCCGTGGAATATTAAAATATTTATAGATTGTTTATAGCAAATTTCTTGCATATTCCATGCTGTATGGGATGTTACCAATTGACAATAATATTTTAGATTATCTGCATAATAATCGTGCACACATTCTTGCATTCTTATTACATTATTTTATGAAATTGTATTACAGATAAAAAATCCTGGGAAACATCGGAAACATTAAGACCCTTAGTACCCAATTTGTGTATAAAGATGGGTAATAATTAAGCGGTTTATCAAATGGATATTTGCGGGATTTTTGATCTATAATACAATTTCGGAAAATAATGCAATAAGAATGCAGAAATG